>NW_027465134.1:0-46053 GCF_043290135.1 Rhipicephalus microplus | reverse complement strand
ACGTTAATAAGTTCGTTTCACAGAAATTCCGGCGTCAGTGTCAGCGTCATTGGTTGTGAGTGAAGAATCATCTTGTGCGTGACCGAAAAATGGAGAAAGATGCAATTGAAATGAATCATGCGTCCGAGTGGAAATCGAAGCCGGGTCTTTTGCGTGGCAAGTGGGTGCTCTATACCACACATCCGCGCTTCTGCTTGTGAATACAGTGAAAATTACTTCCTCCGCTGGGAAATGCAGCGATGGTAACTTTCATGTTCGACAAACACGCGCGTCCTGTATAAGTGTTTCACCCTACAACATGAAATATGCGTGGTACATGCGTTAGTAGCCGTCAGACGTCAGAACAGGTGATTATAATAATACATTCATGGTTTAAAGTGGGTCACCCTCTACAAAAGACACACACGCTCCGTAGTGGGTGCATGGCGAGTTTAAAAAGAGGTACGCACGTGATTACCATGGAACACTGTGTTGTTACAGAGGTCGCCGCGAGAGTGTGTTACTTGTCCGCACGTGCGTGCGTGATCGCACTGAAAAAGCCGCATATTAGAAGGGAAAAAATGCTCAAGCTCACGAGGTGCGAGTGACGTTTTTTGTTTCCCTGCCATCCCTCCCTGCTCCGCTTCCAGCGCTTTCGTCGGGACGAGAAAAGAGAGAATGTGATTGCAGCGTGTGAAAAACTTTTGTAACTCTGCTCGTTCTGGACGGATTTTAAAAATTTTTGCGGCGCTTAATTTGTGAGGTAATATGCTTTTCCGGTGAATTAATTCGATGGTTACTCAAAAGGTGTTTCAGGGCCTCTTTAAATCGGGTCACCCTCTACAAAAGATACGCACGTTACTAAGCGTATTCCCTTAAGGCCCCGTAGCGGGTGCATGCAAATTCAGAAAGATTTCATGCACTAAGCTTTTGAAGTGCGCACTAGGAGGAACAGGACATTGCAGCTATTTCCAAGAGGGATTCATCCTAAAGCACATATGTGACCATTCGATACTTTAAATAGAGCTTTTTGATCACATGGCCTCGGATAATGAACGTCAAGTTTGCCAAGGCGTAGACTTGCCACTCAAACAGTCGGAAAGTAAATAATTGCTTGGTGAGACTATTTGAACTGGTGGACTATACTGATCCAAACCTCGACATCATTCAAGGTTTTTCCATATGCCATGCCAAAATCACTGCGTTTCAATTACATGACATCTTTAACGTCAATTTTTTGTTACCTTGCAATTGAGAGCTGACATAAAATTCACACTGATTCTAAAAAGAAACGTAAACCATCAAACGAAAAATTGCCATTTGTTTACATATCACATGCACATGGGTTTTAAGCACCCGCCACTCCGTCATATGAGAAACAGCAAAGTGTATCGAACTATGCTTACTTTGTCTCTGGTCAGACTGCATATAATTTAACTGCTTTCTATTATATATAGAAAGTGGAAGGCTGTCAGAAATTTCGACCACCTAGGGTCCTTTAACTTGCATCTAAATCTAAGCATGCACACGGACTTCTATAGTATAGCCTGCGTTAAAATGCGGTGGCCGTGGCCAGCATTCGATCCCGTGCCCTCCGGGCCTCTCCGCAGGTCACCATTCAAGCGTCATAATCACAAGACTAACCACGGTGAGTTAACACCAACGAATGCAAAAGGATCGAAAGATGCCTGCCGACTTAAAGAGTGCTAGCACGTTGGGTATTTCAAGTAATTCTCTTGCTACCCTTTACCCACTCAACGCGCTTAATCAACGATGTGGTTACTCAATGGTAACTCATAACCTCTACCGTGGCGAATAGTGTAGGCTTATTTATGTAAGACTGACATCCCCCTCCGACAGTTTCAAATCGGAACACTCGGAACGAGGGGGCAGCTTTTGAGAGAGAGCCCCTTCCATCGGCCTCTTTAAGCAGTGTCCTGGCAGAGCGACATTCAAAACGTCACCCTTTCTGCACCACTGCGGAACGATGACCGCATCGCGAGCCGCCTCCGCACATCAGCACGTGTATGTGCGTGCGTGTGGTACGCGACGCGCATAAGCGTACGCAGAGACATATCTCAAGAGTGGCTGGCGGGTCTTGCTCTCAACCGACTCCGACCATTGTCGTCCGCAAGCGACCCGTCGCGTGCGCCCTTTGTTTGTGCGCCGTCGTATGCCACGGTGGCGCGCCCTTTCTTCGCCAGCGTCCCGAAACGCGTTCGACGTCTAGCTGTACGCCGCCTCTGGCCGCGTGTCGTGGTCTGAGCGACGCCACCCACGTGTGACCGTGACGGCCGTACCCTGGGGTCAGTGCACGGACCGTGCAACGGACTGGACGTGGTAGCGCGCCGCAGAGACACCACGAGCCTTCCTGGATTGGCTTGCTGCTCGTGTTGCATTACGAAGATGCGCCTACAAGGGTGTGCATGCTACGGCGCCGCGTTCGCGCAGTGTACGCACGTAGGACGTGTCTAGACAGTGAACACGTCAGCGGGGCGGGACAGAGATGACCGTCGTTGTGTACCTTCTAGAAAGTATAATACGAGTGAAATAGACAGTGAGTGTTGAAAAGAAGCCCATTTAGAACAATTGGTAGAATTCGGCCACTAGCTAGCTGCCCATTCTCGATTTGACGTGGCCCACTGCTTAGATGCCCACGCAGCTGCCGGAGAAATGAATTTGTCACGAAAGCTTGTCTATTAGTAGGCCTCATTTTCTTCAGCGTGTGCTACACTGAGCGTGTAAAGAATCTATGGTGGTTCGCCGGCGCCCGTGTTTTATTTTGACATGGATTTACGTTCGCACCATTGGCGGAGCTTTCAGCTTCATGCCGTTTCCCGGAAGGCGCACCTGTTGGAAAGCACTCGGTGGTGACGATATTCCAGAGCCACCTGATGCCAGCTCTTTCTTGCCCACTGGTTTCTGAGGTGAGTGTCACGATTGACACTGTTTTCGAGCATTCTGACAGAGCCCACTCTATCATTTCAGCATGTTTATTTAGTGTTTAGCGCGTTTGGATGAGTTTTTGTGTGGGACCATCCAACCTCGGGTTAAACGACTCCACAGAATGTTGTGTTTTACTTTTCTTGTACTTATTACGTAAACAACTACAGAAACTTGTAAGAAAGGAACGGAAACTGCACACCGAATGTTCCGGAGATGGAAATAAAGTTGAATGTGTTTCATGCACCACATATAACCGGTGGTCTATCGTGTCCGTAACTATAGCGAAAATGAAGCATACATTACCAAAAGGGGTACCAGGGGAAAAGAAAGGAAGGAAAAATCCGCGGTGGCGCACATGTCCCGTGGTGCGGTTGATCAAGTGGTCACGGGTTCGACCACAGGCCATGTTCCGCTAGGAGTGGGATTGAAAACACGTTCGTTTCCAGTGTCACAACCGACACTTTGTTCATTTTATAAACGTCAACGCCTAACATTTCAAAGGTAATGAAAGACTGCTTCAATATCTAGCTTACATTCTAACGTACTAAAAAGCCTACTTTTACTGTGATAAGAAGATAACCTAGAAAAGAGGCAAAAACAAATTTATGGGAGTGGTCACACTGCCTTGATGTCCGTTCCCCAAGCTGATTTGACGTCACGGACAATGTCCTCATCTGCTTGGAGTCACGTATACGAAGTGTTTTGTCTAACACACTAGGGGGTTAATAATAAGGATATTCACAGCTCAGTAAAACACATTAAAATTCACTCCTAATAGGAAGAACATTGTTTTAACCATTTAATGTTGAAAGGCAAAGAAGAAAGTGGAAGCTCGAACATTATGCTGTTAGCCGAGTATTGTATTCTCGCCAATAACAAAGACATATAAATGAGGTCTGGCACAGTTTTTTTATATTTGCACTTGTTGCACTTTAGCCTCACCAGTAGCTCTGTAGTTAATGAATGGGAGGTTTCGGCGGGCTCAGTGTTCCCCATAATAAGGGGGGGGGGGGGGGGGGCTCATGACAAGAAACGGCGCAGGCAAACGTAGGACAGACAGGGCTTGGCCCATTTGCCCGCGCTATTTCTTTTTACGAAGCCGGGTCAATAAGCTCATGTTCATACCCCTTTAAGGGTCAAAGTTCCATCGCACCCCCCTTTTCCTCTTCCTTTGGTTCATTGCAAAAGACAACATGCTTCGCAATCGATGTAAGAATGAAAATCAAGCAGTGACACACGCCTCACAGGTCCTTTGGTCCCTGGCTTTCCGGAATAAACAAGGGAAGTAAACAGTTCTCGGAGTGCAGCATTGTGTGCATTCGGCCGCCGTCATTGCTAAAAAGATGCGTAGCCGTAACGCCGCTGTTTAGAACGATGACGGAACAGGTTAGACAAGTATGAGGCAGATTCACACTTCCCCTGTCCCCTCTCTCCTTCGTGCACGCGCCGATGACCGGCGGGCTACATTTCGAACGTGATGACAATCTTAGCTGGTAGAAAACTTCATCTAAATAACGTATTGCAGATATGGTGGTTGCTGTGTCTGGGTCGACGCTGTCGCCCACGGACCAGTGCCTGTTGCTGCTTGGCCGACCCGGTAGGTTCCAGTGGCTGGTGCTGTTCCTGCTGGCAGTGTTGCAGAGTCAGTGCGCGCTCAACCTGCTGAGTGCGGCACAACTGGTGAGACCCGTCAGGCACCGCTGCCGCGCCAGACCCAATGCAACCATTGGAGGCAGCGACCTCTGGCCTGTGGTGCTTGATGGAGGCGACAGGAGGTACCACCCATGCCTGCTGTACCGGTGAGTAGATGAGAGACAGTCCAGTGGACAAATCCATGGGCTCAGATTAATTCATTCCTTCAGCTTTGGCTCCTTAGACGTGCGCGCAAGTTGGGCGGGGGTGGAGGGGAGAAGAACTATACTCCCACATTTATCTGAGTGGACACACCGAGTCTTCCGCATACCTTTACTTTAGCCAATGTGACACATACCGTCTTTCCTTCAAGTGAAGGATCATCATCATGCAAGCTTTTGACTAGAGTGGTAGCGGGAGATATATTATTGTGCGGTCCAAGAATAGTTAAAGGTCCACCTTTCGTCATCATCATCATCATCATCATCATCATCATCATCAGCCTGACTACGTCCACTGCAGGACAAAGACCTCTCTCAAGTTCCGCCAGTTGACTCAGTCCTTTGCTTGCTGCTGCCATTTTATGCCCGCAAACTTCCTCATCTCATCGGTCCACCTAACTTTCTGTCTCCCCTTGCCTTTTCTTAGAATCCAGTCAGCTATCCTCAATGACCAGTGGTTATCCTGCCTACGCGCTACATTCCCGGCCCATGTCCATTTTTTCTTCTTGATTTCAACTACGTTATCCTCAGCCCCAGATTGTTTACTGATCCACTCCACTCTCTTCTTGTCTCTTAAGGTTACACCTAGGATTTTCCTTTCCATCGCTCGCTGCGTCGTCCTCAATTTAAGCTAAACCCTCTTTGTAAGCCTCCAGGTTTCTGCTCCATAGGTAAGTACCGGCAGGATGCAGCTGTTATATACCTCCCTCTTGAGGGATAGTGGCAATCTACCAGTCAGAATTTAGTGCCCACCTTCACCACCTCAGAAAGCCGGGAACTGAGGGCAGACTGTTAGGTGCGCCATCACCACAATTTCATTCCGGCGTCCATTACGAAGACTATTTCCTTTCGGGCTGAAGCGACGGGAGGATGGGAAGGCGAGGGGAGGGTGTGCTGCAGTTGAACTCGGACGCTTCTTCCTCCGACCCCTATATAGTCGAGAACTTGGCGCACGTGTATGCTTGGCCAGCGCCCACTCGCTAGGCTAACACGCCAGCGCACTGGTGCTTTGTCGCGTCGTGATACACTTGACATACGCCTTGTCCAACTGCGAAATTCGGTTGCATTAGGCTTGAATCAATACCCCCGCAAAACAAACGATTTCGAGTTTTTCTTACTGGCAAATCATGACTGTGTTATCTTGAAGACGTACAACACCTTAAGGGTGAAGCCACACCGTCGAGAGCCAGCTGCGAATCTGTAACAGGTTTCAGTGACGTCACATGTGCTGTCTTTTGTGTAGCTGGGCCCCAGTGCTACGATACGTGCGAGTACTATCTGGATCTGTCCCAGCAACGTGTCCTTCTGCAGCGATTTCGACGGTATCCGCGACGGTGGTATATAGCTGTTACGATGCTCCGCTGCTGGCCCGATGGTCGCGGGTTCAGTCCCGAACAGGAGTGGTCGCATTTCGATGGAGGCGAAATGCTAGAAGTGCATCCACTGTTCAGTGTCAGTGTCCAGTGAAGAACACCAGACGTTCGAAATACGTGGAGCCCTCCTTCTGCAGGCGAGCCTCATATTTGTACCGATGTTTCAACGCGTTAAAGCTCCGTTTACCATTAATTTCGAAGATGTAAAAATGCGAAAATCTGGGATGGGTTGTCCTTGAAAACCGCGATGAAATTCTCCGCTGTGCAGAAATGAGGCACCGTCGTCCTTTGCACCAGGGTGGCACTATCATCGCCTTGTACTGTGCGGAGTGGTGCAACGCATACGGGCAAGGAAGGTGTACAGTTGGGGAACCTCAGCACCGTATGCAAAAGTATAGCCATTCACTGTGACGCAGTTTCGACGTCAGACCTTTGGTTCTCTCTCCTGCAGGGATCCGACGAACCGACGGGCTGGCACGCAGACTTGCCCCGATGGTTACGAGTACCTGGCAGTCGACAAGACGGAGAGCGTCATCAGTGAGGTAAAGGTTAAATATTATTTTCCCTTTCTTCTAGTGTATATACCATATGTTAAGATTCATTATTAAACGAAGTCAATACTAAGTAGCGAGAACGGCCTTAGTGTGTAGGCGACGCCTGTCACATTGCTGCAATATACCTTGGTGCCAGATAATAGGCGATTGGTATGAACGTCTATCGGAGGCAAAAAGAATAAGTTGTTCTCTATTCCTTTCTTTAGGGGGAGAGGGAGAGGTTTGTGCTTTTACGTAAAATGTACTTTTTCTTCCTTGACACCCAACTCAGTCGCAGCGAGTTGGTGCGCAGACGTCGAAGAGGTGTCTTCCGCTGCATTTTTATTTCTTTTATTTACATAGTACTGATGTCTCCTTGCGTGACATTGTAGGGGTATACGCACAGAAATTGCTTGTAAGTCGGACATACTATGTCCGACTTATCATTATGTAAAGCAAAGCTAAAGTCCATAAATAGGCTACCAAATAGAAAACATACATATTGCATAAATGAGTGTTTGCGCTCACCCGGCGAGAATTGTGGTTTGGTAGTGCAATGAATTTACTAATATACGTGAAAATCGCTCTTAAGAAAGGCGTATACATTTGCTCGCGAATGTGCAGACACAGCGATGTTCTGATGCTTACGAACTATTTTCATGCGATACTATAGCTCGGTAATCTGCAATCTTCCCGAATAGTTGCAGTATAGTTGTTTGCAAACTTATCTGTTCTGTTATCCAGGTAAGTCGACATTTTATACATGACCGCGTGATCATTGCGTGTGTAGGTGATCCCGATGCATCTTATCTTTACTCCCATTTTAAAAGTTAACAGGTAGTTAGGAAAGAACGAACTGCTGTATGGTATTTTACCGATCGTCTTTCAACATAGCAGCTAGTATTTTCAGATGAGCGTGTTTTGGTCAACGATGGTTCTGTCTTCGTTCCCACAACGCTGTTCTTCCCGCTAACGCTGCCGTGGTGGTCAATCGCAGTGGGATCTGGTGTGCGATCGCTCCTGGCTGGCCGACCTGGTCAGGCTCTACCTGAGACCTGCATCTTCCGCCCTGGGTGCTCTGATCTTCTGCGCATGCGCTGACCGCGTTGCCTCGGGTCGCAGGACGACGCTGTTCGTGGCGCAGGCGCTGCAAGTGTCGTCGGCCGTGGCCCTGCTCTTCGTTCCCTGCTTTCTCGCTTTCGCGCTCATCTACGCTCTTCAGACTGCTTGCTCCATGGTGAGCTGTCCGATAGCCTAAGCCTGTAGCAACAGCAAAATGGGTGCCGCGGAGTGCTAGCTCATTAATGTAAGTTGTAGACAATGCGGCATACAGAGTGGACACACCCAGCTGCATGTTTGTGTGGTGCTATATTCAGTCATCAGTCTGTTCAAGCTGCCACATCATCACTCTTTTGAAGACTGCACATCTAACCAAGAACCTGTTCCAGTGACTACACCTTTGACTGAGAGCACCTAAGCTCTGCGACGAATATATATCCATGGGACACGCGCGTTCTAATGGGATCGTTTGAGCGCCAGTGTATGCGTTCGCTCCTTTTACGGATCCGTGAATTAAAGCACGCGTTTCTGGCTCGTCCTGGTTTGCTACGTGTCGATTGGGTTCCTTACATGGACAAAGAACCTTCAGTACGAAGCAGCCGCCCGGAATTATCAGGAAATACTGAACTTCGATTGAAATGACACTGCAGAAGCCAGTGGATGCACGCTTTTATGTGGTTTTCGAAAAAATAGTACACGTCTGACGACGATGAAAATGGCGCTGAATGAACGTATACACAAGAACACACAACACAGGCGCTAAATTTCAACCGGATTTTTCATTGCCACACTCGCTTGCTTATTACCATGCTCACAAAAAATGTCTTTGCAAAGACAGTTCATGAGAACCACAAGCCCAAATTTCGATAGTGCTGAATACATATCCTGATGTGGAAAAACCGAGTGTTGGCTGAGCCACCTTGTATCATTTTCGCAGTGCCTCGATCGAGCAGGTTAGAATGGTAGTCTGTATTTGAACATAGTGTTTTCATGCGCGCGCAGGGTAGCCAGCTGGTGTCGTTCGTGATCATGCTGGAGCTGCTGCCGACGCCGTTCCACGTTCAAGGCGCGTGCGTGCTCGCCGTCGCCTCGACGGTAGGCCACGTCTTGATGGCCGCAATCTCTTCGCTCGTCGCCTCCTGGCGGTACGTGCAGCTCGCCCTGGCCGCGCCGCAGCTCGTCTCCCTGGCTTTCCTGTGGTGAGTGAAGCGCTTACGTCACCCTTGCATATTCACTTGAGTTGACACGTGTGCTACGTTTCAACCGAATGTATCGAACACGGCACGTTTGAGTTGACCTTTCTCTGCGCAATGAATATGCGGCTAGCTGGAGCTATCCTCACCAGCTTTGACAGTTGCGAAAGGCCTGCTAAGCGTTCATAACAAAACGTACACCTACATATGTACTTTGTTGATACTGTGAATGACGACGAATGATACCACAACTCGTTGTAATGCATTGGCCAACCACCATCTTGTTGCACAGTCCATATGGTGCGACGCCTGTCTCGACTTTGCACATCTGCCATGCAATATTACACCTGCTGACGTGACTCGATGCGCGACATGATGATTTTGGGGTCTAATTTCGCCTAAGTACTTTTCGGCGTGGATCTGTTATAGAATACGTGACTGCTATGCAGAATGCCTGAGCTATATTCCTGCTCTAATTCAGATTTTTATTTAATTTTGTTAAGGTTCCGTGGGTTTTTACCGCACGCCGCATTATCAAGACCCGGGTGTCACCAGGCACGAAAGGTTTTCCCCTTGATATTAGTGTTCCGTCTAGTTTAATGTTTTCCAGCACGCGGGATGGCCGTATACCGGCGCCTTGCGATGCAAGTATACTTCCTTTTGTCGAGTAGCAGTGGCATACGCTGAAGTTTCAGTCTCATGTCGGCACTCAGTGGCGTATAGCCAAGGGGATAGCAAACCAGGCCCGTGACCCCCCCCCTCCCCGTGCTCGCGAAACTTTTTTTTTCGCCATGACATGTCTCGCGCAATGTGGTCATTTTCCTTCCCCCCTCCCCTTCTCCCTTTGATGTCGAGAAATCGCTCCCCTCCCCCATCTCCCCCCCCCCAAAAAAAGTTATCTGCTTACGCCACTGTCTGTGCTGCGTCCTCCTGCAATCATTTCGCCTTGCGCAGGCTGGTGCCTTACTCGTTGCCGCACCGCACCTTGTGCTGCGGGGTCAGCTGGCCACAGCCGACGTGACGCTGAGACGCATGGCCAGCTCGGACGCGTTGGCCTTCCTCCCGGTTCCGTCAAGTTGCTGCTGCAGTATGCGCCGCGTCCCGGTCGCTCGTCGCTGGTGCTTCAGAGGCTCTGCGCTGAGTCAGGTCTTCGTCTACAAGCAAATCCGCCGATACTTGCTCACCCATTTGTACCTCTGGTGAGTTTCAACACTTCCATTACCACCCTTGACAACAGATGGATGACGGCAGTAACCATTTTAGAATGTCGTCCTAAAGCATGATTGCTAAATTTAAAAAAAAACACGAAGAGAACTTACACTGCTGGTTACAGGCCACTAGCGATATTGTGACCGTGACATAATGAAGTTGACTAGACTCGAAAATAACACGTGGCCACGGACAGGACAAACGTGTGTCCGCGCTAGGCTATGTGTTTGAGCTCCTCCTCTTTTTCTTTCTCTTCATCTTCAACTTTCAAGCACCTTTATCACTTTTTTCGGTTCTTGGTAGGAGAGTTCTTATTCTATATAGAAGAGTTGTCATTCCAGCCTTCATTCTTCCTTTTCGTTCTGTCCGTGTATGGCGACAGCGCTACTAAGTTTGGCATCACGTCACGTTCCTTGTTGCGAGATCAAGGCTAAAACCTACCGGTTTCCGGTTTACAGGGCACAAGATGCCTCCGCAACCTTTTCACTGGTCACTCCACACGACCTATAGGATGCATAGCTGTTTCATATTCTTAATAAACATAGAAGAACGACGCAAACTTACAAGGAGAAAACCTAATGGACGAGCATTCTGTTCTGCTGCACCTGAAACGGTCTAGTTTACCACATTGTCCACCTCGCACGCAGGGCGGTCGTGTCCTTGTTCCTGGCCATACGCGTGTCAGAGATCTCCACGCTGACCGGAAACCGATCGGCCGACCTCTTCACTCGAGGATTCCTCGCCGTTGGCGTTCTGCTGCTGGTATTCGTGCTGGCCGGGCGGTACGTATATTCACTCCTGATACAGCCTGGCAACGTAAAGTTGTGCACTCGAGCTCTGCATATTCGTGGCTGTATGTTCTTCATCAAGCATGAAAGACCTTCAATCATCCCATTTCATAGGCCGTTGAAAAACACATGATTTTTTTTGTTTCAGTGCTGTACATGTAGATTTTGTACTTTATCCCACCACCTAGCACTTTGCGATAGAAATCTGTTTTTTTCTTATTAACCAAAGGTAGAAGAGGCCACCCGAGGTAGACAAATCCACCAGATAGTTCAGTCGCAAAAAGATTAGCAACGCATATTTAGCCGTTCGTCTCTGGGATTTGCGCCGTCTCAACAGTCCTGCGGCTTTCATTTTCATGCACAAGCGAAGTATACGTGATTTTGTTTTCTTGTTTTTTTTCCTAACGCTAATAATCTCACCCGGAAATTTTGCAAATGGCTATTTTCGGTTCTTCATATGCTTATATAGCACTTACGCTCCGATTCGACGCAGTATGGGTACTGTCCGCATACAGACTCTGCTTCTGGCGCTCGGAGGAAGCCTCTTTGTGGTCGCCGCTTTCTTCGAGCACAGGCGCGTCGCCAGCAACGAGAAAGGTAAGCCCACAGGGGACCACCTATAGAATCCTGTTTAATGCTCTGTGACGTAAGCAGAGTGCAGTTGCCCCAGTCACTTATGGCTCGACGCTGTGACTTGTTCGTATTTCTGTTTCTTATTGCAATAACTATTATGGTGCGCTGATAATACTTCTTACAAGAATACAGCTCGCAGGAATGTGGTAGCATTCATGGAAAAGGTACATTACTTCTTACAAGGATACAGCTCGCAGGAAGGTGATAGCATTCATGGAAAAAGTACATTAAATAGACTTCCGCTGCGAAACGATGCATGAAGAATCGGGGGTTAATGCAGAGGTTTAAACACTTTGATTCACCGCTGAGATAACCGCTGTGTATTTCTACGTTGTCGTGGCAGTGAAGAAGGCAGCAGATGGTTCAAGACGAAACATTTTTTATTTTGGGTGAACTTGTGCTCACGGAAACCAAAAGTCGAAATACAGGCAGTTGCGTGTTGGAGGTTGGAGAACGGTGAACAGAGCATTGGCCGTCGATAATATCTGTCAAGAGGTAAAGTACGTCGACTTTTATATTAGCGCTACCGAATATTCGAGCGTTATCGCTGGTGGTCCCGTAATCTCTCGAAGAAGCTGTTCGTGTCCTGCGAGCAATTCACGGAATCACCCCAAACAATCTCGAGCGTTTCGAAAATTGTGGCGCATGCAGTCTCGACCGAACGTTGCAGATAGTCTTCGCGGGTGAAATACGGATACATAAAAATAAAACATGTGTGGCAGTTTGCACTTGAAGATAACTCTGAGCCTTGCTGTAAAAACACATGGCACTGCAAGAGCAGGCTGTTCTGGTTTTATGTTGTTTTCTTATTCCCTCTCATTTTCACCCTTTGCTTGTATTCGTGTAGGCCTTACGCTCGACCTCTTCTACTCCGGACTGTGTGCACTGTTTGGCTGGACGGCTGTGGTTGTGACGAAATCTACCATGCTCTTCGACATGGCAAAGTCCATGCCAACTGGTACTAGGTGGGTATCGAGTAACAAAATGACATACTGAACAATTATCGGAAACACGGGCTGCACAAGTCTGAAAGCGTGGTGTATACACTTCATCATGCAATCACGGTTGCTTGGACATTACTTGCTCCTCATTTTACTTCGCAATTACTTGCTACCTTTATGCTCGAAAGCGAACTTCGCAACTCATTGCGAACTTCGCTTTGATTCGATGAAGAAGCGAACGTATTCATGCTTGGAATTGTTCGTCGTGCAGCGACACTGCAGCGCGACGAGTGCCACTGTCTAACTTGAAGAAATACCATAGATTCAGCTAGCCAATCACGTTGTGTTTTCTCCATGAAGTCATGACACAAGCTCACACCTAAAGATTGCGTTGTGAATCGCGCAGCGCTGCGAGTGAGTTAATGTAGCGAATAAGCTGCCACGTCATTGCCTCTATGCCGGGGTCACAGTTATGTGAATCAGGTGTTGCCACTTAAATTGGTAGGTGTCGCAGCCTAACGCGTCTTTATTCGTATTCGTGCAAATCCCTCATTATGGTGATCGTTTGTTTAATTTTAAACACCAAACTGGAAGAATTTCGGACATCAACAGTATGATTTCGTTCGTTGCTGTCAGTTTAATCGCGAACGTATTACGCCGTTCTTCGTGCAGAGCCTTTTGCCTGGGACTCTGCGTTGCAGTGGGCAGCCTGGCGGAAATCCTGGCTCCAACCGGTATCCACCCTGGTAGGCCTTAAGATACGCATGTGCCGTACTGAAATTATTGATAGCAGTTCCGGAGCACTACCGGTAAAAAGGCACCACACATATATATTGGTTTCTCAGATTTGGGTGCACGTTAAAGAACCCCAGGTGGTCGAAATTTCCAAAGTCCTTCACCACGGCATCTCTTATAATCATATGGTAGTTTTAATTGGGACGTTAAACCCCACATATCAATCAATTAAACAAATCGATATCAGTTTCGACTAAATTTAACCACGTATAATCTGGATCGACGTACTTTTCTTGCTTTTCGTCAACACAGAAATTGGGACAGGTGCAGGTAGAATTCGAACACGAGACCATAAGCCAGCAGGGACAAAGCACCGGTTGAACCGTTGCGGGCTTGCGGCAGATTGTGTTCGACACGTGAAAGTGACTAACGATAAACATTCGCGTCCTAAAAATGTCAACACAAGCAACTAACATTATAGCTGTATTGTCTAAATATGTTTCTTTTTCAGGCGTGCTCAGTTAACCTTTGGTGCCCATGGTAACAGCTATCAGCAACTCGGCACGCCATTCGTGAAAAGACTATTCTCGCCGTCTTTCGGAAAACTCGGTTTGAACTGAGGTAATTCAACGATAGACATTAACATATCATCAAATAGAACACGTCAATAGAGCGTTATCTCTTCGCAACTCCTTTGGTTTTCATTCATCAACAAGAAGTACAAAACTGGGTCCTTGGTTAGCCTTTCTCCCGTTTCATTTCCACTACTCTCTGTTATTTGACATTCAATAATTTCGTTAACTGCTTCGAAACGTGCGCCGCAGATGCCCTTATTTCACGAGCATCCGCACTGTGAATGCATATCTCACTGTCGTCAATCGGTGTCTTCACAACGCGTCGTCCCGCCCGTAGGGAGGCCTGCTGCCTTTCTACCTGCCAATGGCCGGTTGCGGCGTGCTGGTCCTGACAGCGGCCGGCCTTAGCCTCGTGTTTCCAGACGCGTGGAAGCGGCCGCTGCCCGCATCGGCTGAGGCTGCCGACGACGCCAAGAAGCCCTGCAGGAGGCGTCGTCGGGGTTCGTACTCTCCTCCAGCGAGCCGGCTTGGCACAGCGACCGCCACTGCGCTTCCCCTGGCCGACGACGGCACAGCCGCGCTCACGGCGGCCAAGATTCACCGCCCCAAGCAGGCCAGTGTACGTGTGCGTCCACCTATCCTCCCGTTTACGGCGCTTTTGGTTCAGGGATTAAAAAAATGTGGCAAGGGCCAACGTGCCAGAAGTCGGGGGTCTAATCGAAACGTCGGCTTGACTTTGCAAGCATCGATAGTGTCAAGAACTTCTCTCTCGTTATAGAAGTGAAGTATGCGCATGCCAGTGGCGTAAATACAGAAACGTCGCAAGGGGGGCACACCTTGCAATATCAGATACTATGTTTTTTGTTAATGTCTTATTTTTTACGAAATTACCTTTCACTTTTGCATTTCGTGTCTTGTCTTTGGAAGAGCTTGTCGTACCTTTGTGTTTTACTTGCTTACGTTACTATTTACTTACGTTCTTCATAAGCACATGTGCGTGTTGGTGGACCCATGTCTTTGATAGACTTGTATGGAGTCTGCTCGAGCTACTGATTTTTATTATCGATCACGACACACATATAGGGATGCTTACGCTTGACCCTTCCTCCCGCTCCTCGCTCCTTCTCCGGGTGGGTTTGGTGAACCCCTCTTAAAAAAAAAAAAAACTTCTGGGTAAGCCTCTGTTGGAAAAGGCTTTAGAATACAGTTACGGAGAATGCAAGCTTGAACACTCAAGAACACTAAATAGGATGTTTGACAGATCAATGGTTAGGGTAAACCTCTGTTGGAAAGGGCTTTAAAATACAGAGTTACAGAGAATGCACAAATGCACGCTTGAACACTCAAGAACATCAAATACGATGTTTGACAGATCAATGGTTAGGGGGGAGGGGGCGCTTGCAAATTGTGTCCCTCTCAGCCTGAACACAATGTGGTCAGGACTCCCTTGGCGTAAAAAAAAATCGGCCTGAGCTAAAGTATATACCCTCAGACTAACCTCTCTGACCTCTAATGAACACGCTTTCTTTCGCACCGTTTTACATGGACTTTCAGATCGCAAAAAGAAAGGGGGGGGGAGGTGTGGGGCTTTATTTATTTTTAGTGAACGCCACTGCTTCAGTGCGCACTCACTGTCTATTTCACTCACTTTTTGGGTGCTATCGACCTGCTTTCGATCCAGCGCTAGCATCTCGCTTGTTTTGATTATCGTTCATGTATGGTGCTTATAATATCGCCAGGGGTTATTGACGGCATAGCAGTCTTTGGGAAATAACCTGGCATTTCTCCTTTAATTTTCATTCATTCAGCTTTTTGATGCCTAATCCTTTTATGACTCTTGCGTTGACGTGTTTTCATTTTTTTTTCTGATTGCAGAGCACGCGTACCACATCCGAAACGTCCTGCAAACGACCCCTAGACTCCATGGAGTCGAGCGGCACTCCGCGGAGCACTTTCGCCGCCCAGATGGTCTATCCGGGAAAAAGGAAGCGTCTACTTCCAATCCTGTCGGGCAGGGAGGAACATATCGCCCTCCAAGACGACCACGCGGGCAAACTCTGCGTCGTCGGCCGAGGACAACGAATCCGACGACGGCGAGTCGAGGCTTACTGACCTCGAGGACGAGCTCAACCGGGCGTGGGAGAGGGGCGCCCTCAGTTTGAGGTCGCCGCAACAGAGGACGCCTCACCAACGCCAGCAGCCATGCTATGCAATGCTTTGGCGCGACTAGAAAGAACTTCTCAGAAGGAAATTTCATCAATGAAACTGCCTTCTGAGTATGGTGCGACGAGCGGGGCAGCCGCACACGTTTTAAACGTTAGTATCGAGGTATAGTAAAAAATTTCTTCAGTAAGGGTTTGGGGTAATGGTTCATCAATTTGAGTAGAAGGGCCCATAGTCCAGGACTCCACTGGCTGCTGCCGCCCGCTTGACGTGACGCAGAAGCTCTAGCTAGCGAGCCGTGGCAATAGTTTTTAAAAATGCGCACATCTTCACCATAATAAACCATGACTAAGTAACGTACGACACTTTCATGTGGTCGACTAACCGCTTGTTCTTGATTTTCGAAGAAGGAGCGAAACGTCAAGGCAGCTGCAAATATAAAAAATGAAGCGAGTATCTGCAACTATCGGCAACTGTGCGAAATTATCATGACAAGGCACAACGTTTTCTTCGTTTTGATTAACGTCGCAAGTCTACTATGTCTTAGCAAGGTAAATGAGTGAAAACAGGGACGTGCAATTAATGGCCCGTGTGGCTGACTGCACCATGCGTAACAGCGCTGTCCTTACCTCTTCGACAGCCATTGCTTGCAGCAGAGGGATGTTAAGAAAAAAACTGTTCTTTTTATTTCGACTGACAAAATTCCTCACAGGACGCCGCACTTCACGAATACTGCTGTCAACGGCGATCACACAAATATGAGGTGTCGATCGTCATATTGAATAAAATAATGTAACGTCTGTCTCAGTGGCGATAAATTGTGTTCGGCGCAACTGCATCTTTTAGGGCACGCCATCTCCTTCGCTTCATCACACAATACCGCACTTTCGTGCAAGCATTGTCAGGCATGTGTCTATAGCTTTGAAGACGCCCTGCAACACTTTTTACAGGACCCCTTGGCGTCGTGGAAAACGTTGCCGATCGGTATAGTTTAGTTTCAAGGTTCCAAACCATGCGAGTCAAATATCGCCAGAAAGTTTGAAAACAACTAAAATTTAGCTGCTTGCACACTCAGTGGCCCCGCCGCAGCAGTCTTGTGGTTAAGATACTCGGCTGCTGATCCGCAGGTCGTGGGTTCGAATCCCGGCTGCGGCGGCTGCATTTCCGATGGAGGCGGAAACGTTGTAGGCCCGTGTTGCTCAGATTTGGGTGCACGATAGAGAACCCCAGGTGGTCGAAATTTCCGGAGCCCTCCACTACGGCGTCTCTCATAATCATATGGTGGTTTTGGGACGTTAAACCCCACATATCAATCAAATCAATTGCACACTCAGTGGTGATGTCGTCACCAACGACGCAGCGAGTAGGCCTAACTATGCAGCTCTCGGGGCCACCCACGGTGTACAGTCATGAGTGGTTCCTCCCGACAGGCAGGATTTGGCCTTTGTTGTCAACCTAGAGCTTGTTTTACAGCGAAAGCTGCTAGTGCACAACAGCCATTTTGGGTGCCCGTATACGTACTTTATAGCGTCCGCCGCAACCGCCGCGGTGTCCGTAACCGCTATCACGCGAAATAAAAAAAAAGATGAAACAATTGTTTCGCCTTTTTTTATAATGTCGCGTAATTCAACACAAAAAGTTATTCAACACAAAATGGGATTGGAACTCGGGCCTTCTTTAAGGCATCCCAACTATTCAACCATTGAGGTACACTTTTCTAAATGCGAAGCATTTCTTAGCGAACTTCGGCGACTTTGAGCGCATCTATCTATCTATCTATCTATCTATCTATCTATCTATCTATCTATCTATCTATCTATCTATCTATCTATCTATCTATCTATCTATCTATCTATCTATCTATCTAGCCGCCTTCGACTTATAGCTCTGCTGTTCCTTTCGACAATGGTATCGATACCAAGATTGGTATGGGTAACATGACTGTATGACGAGTATAATCCTAAACATGAAAATCCTAACACGTATGTCATAAATGTCATGATTTACATTTCATGGGTCCTGCTGCTCTTGCTTTGGCTTTGTTTACATCACATGTTGCAAAACTGGTATAGTATGACATGACTGCATGGCGAACACAAGCGACAGACCCTAACATGGAAAACATGTCATGCATGTCATGTAACATAAACTCATGACTACATGCCACACTCGTGATGCGACCATTTCGCGAGCTTCACAATTTGGTATTTGACACAACTAGACTACGAAGGTAAATGAAATTTCCAAACATGATAATCATGGCATGCGTCTCATGTAAACACATGACTGCATGCCACACTCATGATGCGCTCGTGGCTGTTTCGCTAAGTTCACATATACCAATCTTGGTGTTATGTGTTGTCAAGGAATGACGAAGGTATATGACTGGTGCAAATATGATAACAATGAGATGCATGTCATGTAACAACATCACTACATGTCATCCTCATGAAGCGCTCGCGGCCGTTTCACTAGTTCCACATATACCAAATTTGGTATTACGTGACGTGAATGGAGAACGAAGCTTAATGAACCGTCCAAACATGATAATCATGATATGCGTGTCATGTAAAACATGACTACATGCTATGCTCATAGCGGCCGTGCTCGGGCTGTTT
Source organism: Rhipicephalus microplus (assembly GCF_043290135.1). NCBI lineage: Eukaryota > Metazoa > Arthropoda > Arachnida > Ixodida > Ixodidae > Rhipicephalus > Rhipicephalus microplus. The sequence continues at coordinate 27,455 of NW_027465134.1, read as the reverse complement.
TCATTCGCTCAACATATGTCAAATTTGGTATCGTGTGACATGAATAGACAACGAAGGTAAACGACAAGTCGAAGCATGAGAATCATGACATGGAAGGTATATGTGGCATAATTTGCGTCCGCTTCGTAGCGTTGTGCTAATATTAAAGTGGCATATCAACCAACCTCATTCGTGCTTCGCATATCATCGATTCCCACTGTACGTATGATCTGCCTTTTTTTTCGATCTCGATCTTTCGTTACCGCAGCGTATCACAACCCGTTATTCCTGAGAAAATTAAAAAAGAACGTAAAATCCACGTAATGGCTGAGCAGTATAGCTCACCGTCGTCTCTCATAAAGTTACTTGTGTGCTGCCAGGAGTTCGGACCTGGTCACCCACTCAAGCACATGCTGTTGAAATCTCAGCACTTCCAGGTACCGCTGCTACATTGACAAAAATAAACACGCGCCAGTTGTAAATTTTGGACACAATGGTCGCACTCTGTCCTTGAGCGTCATAAACAGCGAAGACCTACAAGCATATTCTGGTCATACGGAAGTCCACCATCACATTCTATGGGCAGAGACCTGATGCCACGGCAAACAGAAGGTAGCTCTTCTTTCAACGTCGTTCGTGGAGACACTAGGATTGGGCATGTTGGTATAGCATGACAAAGAGTGCTTAACAGCGCAAACGACAGGAGGGGATAAAGGAGACGAGACAGAGCGTTCTGTCTAGTCTCCTCTATGCCCTCCTGTCGTTTGCGTGGTTAAGCACTCTTTATCATGTCCTTTAATTGTCGTACGTCCCAGAAGTAAACCCATTTGATGTTCATTACGAAGTTATGTCAGTCAAGAACTTTATTAAGAAGTCCTGAGGAGTGTAAGTGTAAGCCACCAAAGGGTCCATGAGGGACACCCTAGCTGCCGTTATACCGTCGGCGACGCCCGAGTCGGGGCTATAGTTTCCTTAATCGGCCGGAGCTGGAACGTGGTGACGTTCCGCCAATTGTTGGGCCCTCCGGACCAACCTTTCTCCAAACTGTCTTTAGTTGGGCAGAAATATTTTCCGGGGGAATGGGCGGGGGCACCACCTTGATTAGAAGTGGGAGCTGGGCGGGCAGATGTGGTAGAGTATAGTTGTGTATTGTCATGCCACAGGGGGAAAATTTTAATGGAGGAGAGGGTGCTAAATGTGCCCTTTTGCCACCTCCCCCCGCCCCCAGCTGGCGCCACTGCCTGTATGTAGCTTGAAGGAGTACTGACACAAAATTTTGAAGGCTAGATACTTTGTGGAATAGAATTGTGGCACACACGCATCATGAACAAAATATCAATGAACAATACAGCCTAGAACATATTTCATCGTAGTAAACAACCAACCGCCACTGCGTTACGAGTTTGTGTCAGCTGCCGCAATCCTAGCGAACGTTCTCTCCCAAAGTCCCTAGATTTTTCCCTGGTAAAAAGAACAAATCTAAGGGCAATTACTTCTCTCCTAACAGACCTTTTCAGCAGGAGGAGGCAGCAGGTTCGCATGGGAATACAAAGGTGTCCTTTCCTCGGCAGTGGCAGTGGGTTTTCGGGGCATCACACATATATACGCGATTTCTCGAAGGGAGCCTCAGTCGAAAAGAGGTGCCAACGCAATGTGCACGCGCACGCAGTTTTTTGTGCTGACGTAGCCATCTATGCTTACACGAAAGCCACTCTGGGCCCCGCCTCACTCGGCGCCATGCACGGTTACATAAGAGCGCACCGAGAAACCGAAACTGTGATTTGGTGGCGCACAACAATAAGTGAAGCGTTGGCTACCTATTGTACACAAAAAAGAAAAAAAACTTTTGTGCATCGCGGTGATCCTTTAATGAAGAAATTTTTGGTGGCTGGCCGTACTGGTCACTTTAAATTCCTTTGCAGACGGACTCTATGCAAGCTAATGTGATGCTGTCGTAACAGGCATCACCTTACATACGTATTAGAGCGTTTAAGAACAGTAAAATAATAACCAGTAATCACACAAAGCGAATCGCTTCATGAGTGGGTTGTTTATTCAGCTAATTACTAAAAATCATAAGTTTTTATTGTTTTTAGCCAAATTTGGCCATAATGCTTGACAAGCGCTTAAAACACTGGTTTATTTTTTGTAGAATCCAGTTGCATCCAAATCCGCATCCATTATTTTTGCGTAGCGTACGCACGTGTGTTGACAGCTGCGATGGCACGCAAACCAAAGAAGAAGGTGAATGTTCGACTTCATCATTACGTACACTTAACGTCAAACATTTTGCAGAGTGCTGAACTGGGCTCTGAAGCAACGATCAGTGTATCGTTCTGCTTTGTACAGTAATGTCACGGGACGGAGTTGCAGCGGTGCAAAGTCCGCCTGCGTGCTTACGACATGTTTTATGTAGTGTCAGCTTATTTATTAACTCATTTCACCCTTGGCTGAACTGCTCGCGAGGTTTCATGTTGTATATCGACGTTGCATATGAACAGTAAGCTTGTCAAAAGTATCAGATGTCGTTGATTAGCCGTGTTCCTTGATGATCATTCGAGATCGCCAGCCAGTGACGGTTCATTGTACATCAAAATGTTGTAGGGAACTTCTGGAGCGGCCACTCATTACATAAGCAGAAGGAGGGCTTGTAGGAAACTTCAGTTGTCATTGAAGGACTTCAGGTGAGGAACAATTATGTATTCGCTTTGTTTTGTGTACGAGTGTCAACAGCCGTGTATAGACTAAAGCGGCGTCGTACAGTGCACTTTCGGTCTCAGTCGAAATTCTATCCGGACGAAATTTGTCGACTGGTTCAGGGCCGCAACTTGCTAAATGAACCAATCGCGACTGGAAATGCGCTGTGTGGCGCACGGTTTTCTTGTGATCTAGATCGGCTCGTATAGAAATCGGGTTTCTTGATCTCACTCGGCTTCTTTGCTCAATATGCATGAGAGGTTCCAGCGCAGCCAAGCAATTTGACGCTGTTCAGGGCTCTACTGGGATCTGAAGTTCTCGCGTGAAAACTATGAAAAAAATGCATTATTCATGGAGATGTCACTTTGCAGGAGACTGTGCATATTGAAAGGAATATATCCAGTAGAGCCGAAACACCGACGACATGTCAATCACGGAAACTCGGCACACAACACCTTTTACCTGGTAAAAGACATCAAGTTCATTGCCCATGAGCCCATCATCCAGAAATTCCGGGATTTCAAGGTAAGCACACTCTGCAACACTCGTTTATTGGGAATTTACGTTAGGTCCGTTCGATTCACCTGCACCAATCCGAACCGGTGCTGGCTGTGCACGTGAAGTTCAGAAATTGTGCAGCGCGAGTTCAGCGGTACAGGCACAGCATGACACCCGAAATTAATGACAATGTGCCGACAAGGTGCAGGCCCTATTTCTGTTCGCTTAATTTACACCGTTCAGCTAACACTGATCGATGGCGAATCGCACGTGCGGACAGTTTATGAGGTGCAAACATCTTGGCGAAATACACCGAGTTTGTAGAGGCGGGTACAACGCCTACGCCTAAGTGCTGCGTCGTCTGCTCAGCTGCACGCGTGGCTGCACCAAGCCCACATAGTCGGCATAGGAGGTGCAGGAAAATTGTGCACCAGTGCTGCTCCTCTTCTGCACCTTTCGAAACGAATAGCAGGGTTCAGAGGTCGTCAATGCTGCACCGCTGAAAGGAATGGCAACGTGCAGCATCTCGTGAACTGGTTCACGTGGTGCATGCGAATCGAACGGACCTGTCATTGTCCACTCGGTTGAGAGAAAAAGAACAGAGAGAGAGAAAAAAAATATGTAACATAGTCAATGTCTACCTACCTATTTTACTCAGCAACTTAGGCAGTTAGCTCCCTTACGTTCAGTTTTCTGTTGCAGAATCTGTTTTACAGACTGCCCCCATGCTGTGTAAAAAGTTCTGCTGTTTCTGGTTATGGTCTTGGACATGCACACAGACGAAAAAAAGGAATGCACAATTTCATTGTTCCTGTTACTACATATTAGACTTGTGTGCATTTTGAATGTAGATTTAGTGCATGCACCGTGAAAAAGCTTCAGAGACATGATTTCTTTGCTGGAAATTTTGTTAGAGTCAGTGTTTGTGCAGGAGCTCGCTGGTTCTGAAGCAAGTCCTGGTGTTTAAGATGTGCAAGTTCCTTGCACTCCTGCATCTGTGCATTGATGTTTTTTATTTCCCCAGATATTCATCAGGAGACTTAGGAAAGCTATCGGCAAAAATGAGCGAGACACTGCTGAGCACATTCGTAGCAACGAACCTGTGTACAGAGTTGATCACATTGTCAAAGAGAGGTAAGCTAGCATGATTTTGGCTGAGTAAGCATTGAAATCATGTGTTTGGGTACCTAGCATACCTGATCTCTACATGTGCTTTTTTACAGAGAAGGCCGTTTGGCTGTAAAACATTTTTTTTTAATCCAGCTTGCCTGAATCGAATCTTATGCTTTCTTTTTCTGTGTTGTGAAACATTGTAGGCAGTACTTTTACGTCTTTGTAATACTTGAGATTTGTGCTGCTTCATCATTACAACATTATGATACTTTATTTTCTTTTTCTACCAGATACCCCACATTTGTGGATGCACTGAGGGACATTGATGATGCTCTCTCCATGTGTTATCTATTCTCTTCATTTCCGAAGGGGAAAGTTGTGAAACCACATCTTGTTCATCTTTGCCGCAGAGTCATTGGTAAGTTGGAAGTTCGAAACAAAATTGTGGCGGAGTTGGACAACCAATTGGGCAAAATACTGATGAGTATTCAAATGAATTTGGAAAATATTGGGAAATGTTTACAGTTGATATCTCTTTTTTTTTTGTGCTGTAGGTTGTTTTTCGTTAGTAGGGACCACCACATTGGTTTTCAAACACTTTTATTGACTGGAGATTTATCCCCACTAAATATCGTACGAGGTGCATTTTCTCGCGACCTAAAAATTGTAGTTGCACTTGCTCAAATGCAAATTTGAAAGGCTCCTCCTAGAAATCAACTGTCTCTATTCATGCGTATCATTGAAAAAAATTTAGTAAAATAATTATATTTTTCCTAGCTTACCTGCGTGAAATCGTTATGATCCATCATGACTGCCATTTCGGAGTTCAGCAACACAGCCATAATGCGGTGATTAACCGATAATGCTAATTAACTTCACTGACCATAAACTGATTATCTCTGGCAGCTTTGTAAAACACCAATGTGGCACTTCAGATATTTCATGCTGTCTTCTTGGGCTAGCGTTGTGCAGGTTCAAAAGGGACACTTAAGTGCAAAGGGATTTTTCACCTATTAGTGAAGTACCATTTGGCAGTCTTTAAAAACGCCACTTTTAGCGTGAAACGACCCTTCTTAAGCGAGAAAAAGCATGAAAAGAAAATGCGTGTGGAGACGCCACCTTGAGATTCCCTCACCAAACACTGTGGCGTCATGAATTCTGAAGGTGTCTGCTAGGTCCTATGTTAGTTTTTAATTGAAAAAGATGAAGTACATTGTCATCTGTGGGTGCCGTAGAACCAGCATACGAAATCTAAAAAAAAGTTAACCTAGCCAATGTCGCGAAAATACAAAAATTACATGTTGAAGTTTTCAATGTCTTGTGCGATCATTTCGGTGCGATAATTAAAAAATAAAGTTCAACCTTGATTTTCCCCGCTAATAATGAACTTATGACACCAACACTTATGTTATTGAGTTCTCAGAGTACACTTTGTCAATCTAAACCAAGTCATTGTTTCCCTTTAGTGTCCCTTAAGTATTTTTGTCTTGTGGTCAAAACTTTGTCCGCCATTTTGTTTGTGTCTATCATTATGTGTACACCAACTACGCTTACCATTCTTGCTGGGCATTCATGTGCATTGTGTTTTTGCAGTGGAGTTCATGCACTATGTGATTGAAACACGGGCACTGCGCAAAGTGTTCGTCTCCATCAAGGGTTTCTACTACCAGGCAGAGATCATGGGTCAGACAATAACGTGGATCGTGCCACACAATTTTTCCTTCCGGGTAAGGTACTGCATTCCTGAGGGGCCGTTGTGTGTGTCTTGTGTGAGGTGCCACGGTGTATGGCTGAGTGACCCATGTTATTCTCGTTACCCATTCAGCAACCAGTAGACGTGGACTTCAAGATCATGGTCACGTTCACCGATTTCTATGTCACACTGATGGGGTGTGTAAACTACAAGCTGTACCACTCACTGAATCTTCACTACCCACCAAAGGCAAGCTTCGTGATTTCCTCATTAAATATCTGTGGGCTCGCTGGTCTTATAATACATTGTTTCAATCACAGCTGGAAAATGAGCCTCCAGAGCCTACTGATGCCGACGATGAAGACGAAGTGTCGGAGGTAGGGCGCGAGTTCTGTTTGCACCATCAGAAATTGGGCTTTCTGTGTGGTTTTTTGTATTATCAGCCTTGCATGGTGATGAACTCTGATGGACATTACTTTCTTATGCAGCGCGTTGCTTCCCTGAACAGCAAGCTCAAGTCTGTTCTCACCAATGCCGTGGCTGATGATGCACCTCAGATGGACGATTTCCCTGATGTGAGCTGATGTTCCATTCATTTTTACTGGCTTGTCAACTGGCTCGCAAACCTCAGTGCTCTGTAAGGATTCTGTGTTGGCTGAAAAATGCGGCTGCCCTTTTATTGATAAGGTCCTAAGACTTTTATGGCGCATAGAACTAATGTGATGTTTGAGAGAGCTTATGGATTGTACCAGCTTTGAGGATTTTTGATGCTTGGCATTGGTGCAGCAACTATTAGCATGCTTGCCAACTCTCTCGAATCGTCCAGGAGACTCCCCAGTTTTGACCTTATTGATTGTACGAATGTTCTGTTGAATCTCCGGAAATGTGGCCGCCACAGTGTAAGCAGCTATTTTTTTTTTCTTCAGTCTTCTTTTTAATATTATTATTTTTGTGGTCACGTGCGTACACCAGCCTTTCCTGCTGTGGCATTTGCGGCGCTGCGGAAGACCACTCGCCACTACTCTTGTGTAGTTCATTGTAAGCATACCATAGAGTCCCGCTGCATAAGTCCTGAGACTCGCTGGCCACCGTACCAAAAGAAGGCGAGGGAAATGGTACTACTAACAACTTTTGCAACTGTCTGTCTTCCTCCCTGCATTTTGTGCACTAGGCCTACGTTGCCTGCCCAGGCGTCAATCCTGTTTGTTACGTTGTTGGGTGGGGGTGCGTATTTTCACCCGAGTTCATTCGGGAGGCCGATGGCGGTGTCAAAAACTATAAAGTAGCACTTGCAAGTGCCTTTGGACTTGTGCACCGCTGGGTTTCCGTGATTTGTGACTTTGTGGAAAAGTGGTATGTATGGATTCTGTAACGTGCGCCTGTGATGTGTTTCACATGGTGGCACAACTATCATAAAAGTGCACATCGCTTCACAGAAGCATCAGAACTACGTTTGTTGCGGAAGGGCTGGACAACATCGGAACTTTCTTTCAAAATAGGTGTGAACAAAGTGCAATGCACACAAAATGCCTATTCACAAAATTTTTTGTAAAACAGAACTTGCCACTAAGCGTTTGGGATGATGCAGAATGGTTGCTTCGGAAAATTTTCTCGAAGTGCGAGCGCGTGATGCGGTGCGGGTGTGGATGTGCGAAAATAAACTGTCATTGTCGAGGAAATGCCCAGCAGATGTCGAACACACAGCGGTTGAGGCTTTAAAACGTCGTGTTTTCGTAATCTCAGTGGAGTGAAGCAACGACTGCATGTCGCAAGCGTCTCAGCCTCAGTAACTTTTGATATACAAAAAAAAAAAATCCCCCCCTCCCCCCTCTTTGCGCCTCGGCCGTCTCTCGAATTGTCATGCGGCTAGGCTGGCAGTTATGCATTCACCCATTGCAAACTGTATTGGTTCGTTGTCGGCAGTGCTTACATTACTACTTTCAAGCATTTGCTTGAAGATGATTAGCTGTTGGAGGCTTGACACTTCTACCTCAATATTACCAGTTGCCTTCTACGACCGCTATTGTGTACAAGGGTAGTGAAGACATTGCAAGCAATATAAAACTGCTGTTGCTATGGTAAAACTTTTTTACAAGGCATACTGCAGTTTCTTGCAATCAGTATTCAAAAGCTTTTGCAGAAGTTTTCGGTTGCATTGTGAGTTTGTGTTGTCCACCATATTAGATTATACTTTGCGTGCCGTTCATTCTGTGTGATGCATTGAATAGTTGTGTGGCATCTGTAGAGTAGTGCAGGACAATACAGATTTTGGTTTTTCATGTTATGTACATATTGGAGTCTTTTAAGTTCAGATAGTATAAATGCACATTATGCAGAAGCGTTCAATGCCTGAGTTACTGTGAATAGTGACAGTCGCAAGACCTGAAAACTTTAGTTTATCGGGTAGCTTGACAAGTGTTAGAGTAATTAGTGAGCTTTTATGTTTACTACCTTCTTCAAGTAATGTGCTGCCAAACATCATTTTTTTCAAGACACATTCATGTGCAACTGTTTAATTTTAATTTATGCATCTTTATATAGGATTATAGCTGTTAGCTCCTGGTATTGAAGGCAAGAAAAATGAATATTGCTACGAGTACATTCATGTTTAACTGTACGATGTTTGATTGCTGTTATGACACATTTGGGTGCACGTTGAAGAACCCCAGGTGGTCGAAATTTCCGAAGCCCTCCACTACGGCGTCTCTCATAATCATATGGTGGTTTTGGGACGTTAAACCCTACATATCAATCAAATCAATGTTATGACACTGATGCGGTGTCAGGCCTCTGTCAGAAACATGCAAAGAGTGTGTAGTTTGTTGCTCTTTGATTCTTTGTCAGCCTGCTCTCATATATAGAATGCTATTAAACATACGCTTTAGTACTAGTAGGTAGTCAGTGAACTGATGAGTTTGGGTATGTTTGAGGTCACTGGACTTCTTTGCTGCGCTTTTTAAAAAGGCCTTTTACATGGCACTTCAGTCACAGCTCCTTACTATTCACACACGACGTCTCGCACCTCCTTTATTGTCTAAAAAATGCATCATCTTCCTTCTTTCCATTATTTCATTTCTTTCACTTGCGAGCTTGTTTCTGGCATAACGCAAGCTTTTGCAGTCAAGGAAATCGAATGAACCGCGTTTTAGTGCACAGCTGTAATTGTCAGGTAAGTCCTTTACTCTAGCTTTTAGCAGTGTCTACATTTCTATTCTAAAATAGTACATTTCCTTCAGTTTTCGTGACATTTTACCAGTTGCAAGATTTACATGAAAAAGAGTGCACTAAAATATAGGACCCTGCCATCTATCATTGTTAGACTTACCACGCCTCTGCACAATGCTTCCATGACTTATGGATGTACATGTCCGGAATAGCTGCAAAATGAGCCGCTATTTTTCAGAGGTCTGTGTACTCATTTCAGGTTGAAGGTGAGAGTAATAAGGACATCAAGAACGAGGAAGAGAAGCAAAAGAAATTTCTGAATCTTTTCTCTGGACTGAAAGTCTTCCTTGGAAGGGAGGTGCCTCGGGAATCACTCACATTTGTGCTACGGTATGAGGCATATGAAGCATTTACTATGTCACAGCAACCAATATGTCCTTCGCTTTTCTAATGATGGGCTTCAATTTTACAGGTGTCATTAGGGACTTAAATGTCTTTTGAGCACACTTTCCTATCTTCGATTCATGTGCCTTCTGTGCTCAACATTGAATAATTACTGGTGTCTTATCTGCCAAGACTTGGTGATTTTGAGGCACACTGTGATGGAGGGCACCAAGAAATTTTGACTGCCTGGTATTCTCTGATGTGCACCTAAATCTGAGAGTGGGGGCCTCCAGCGTTTTCGCCTCTATGGAAAATCAGACTGGTGGGTCTGGAATCGAACTGTACAGGACATTTCATATAGCCTGCAATATTCTTGCCCACAGGTGGCGGGATCGAATCCCGGTTGCTGCAACCACATTTTTTTGCCCGGGGCAAAACTGCTCGAGGTTGGGTACTTGTATTTACTTAGGTGCACATTAAAGAACCCCAGGGGATGGAAATTTCCAGAACCCTTCATTACAAGGTTTTCTATAACCTTATCATGGTTTCAGAACATTAAACTAAATCATTTATACTATTTTAATAAGCTTGATATGCACAATGGGCAAAGGATTCGGATTCCAAGACCTCCCACAGAAATTCTTACTATTGTTTCCCGAACTCGAGCTTTTTTAACAAGAAGACAGTCATGCTATGCTTTATGTTGCGTTACATTGTGTGTTGCCTTTTCTAAAGCACTCACTTCATAAACAGGCAGGGAAATCACTGTGCTCAGCTGTTGCTGCTGTGGGTTCTGTAGATTGCTAAAAAAATCACCCTAAAATGGCAAGAAAAGTAAAAGAGAGAGAGAGAATTTACAGAAAGGTAGAGAGGTCACGGGAAAAGTAAAGTTGCTGAATAGATTGCTTGAGAATGACCGCTGAAACAGTGCTGTTTATCCTTTTACACTCCATATACTATTGCAAAAGTTTCACAAGAGATAAAATTGATCATGTGTGAATCCTGGAGCAACAAAAAAAAAAATCTTCAATAGGTGCATTTTTTTTTTGGCTACAGTTCTTTCGGTGCAGAGGTGTCGTGGGACGAGTCCCTCTTCGTTGGCTCCACATTTCCGAAAACGACCCCACAGTGACTCACCAGATTGTCGACAGGCCAGAAATCAAGAAACGCTACATGAACAGGTATGGACACCTGCTAATGGTAGTCTTGCCACTGTTTTCACGGGGCGAAAGATGGCATGCGGTTGCGTGGTTCGTATCAGTCAGCAGTGTCACTTGTGTCAGTGTGCTATTTATGTTTTGACGTATAATTACTAACAATGACGCCAAGCAAACATATATCTGCCAAGTCGCGCAGATTTCCCAGGAATCTCCCGGATTTCAACCAATTCTCATGTTTATATGGTTGGCTAAGAAACCTCCCAGAAGTTGAAATTTTTGTGCGTTATCTGGCCGCATTGCACTGTGTCTAGCGGGCCGAAATTCAGATGTTCCAAACACTTTGGTGCGTCACGTTCCCAAACCATCTAGCAATGGCCAAGAGCAACGTGCTGGAAGCTTTGGGAGGACACATTTTGCCCAATGAAACTGCGGTCACTTTCAACCCAACCATATATGACGACAAAAAACTGAAAGAACTCTGAAAGTGCACATGCACTCAACGGTCACCCAGTCAAAACAACGCTTTTTTCCACAAACACTGACGACAAAACAGCGACAGATGAGATCATTGGTAGCCGTAACCGCCGTGAGTGAAACTGTGGTCACTGCGTCGCGATTATTCATAGGGACTGGGAGCTCTGAAGATATGCAGCTAACACAGAGGTAGATTAATGGCAATAAAGGCATAAAAAAACGCACGAAACCTTTTGCTGTTCATGTCAATCTTCGCATATGACTACGCTGGAGTGTGCTTGACTGCTTTTCAGTTGGTCTTAAGTGAAGCATTGATGCGCTTTCGCGGCAGCTAGCTGTGGCGTCCTTTAGTGGTCCGTTCGTGTGTGTTCCAGAAGGCATTTTTTTTACAGAAAAAAATGTTTGGTGCATATACCATGGTTTGGATACCAATTTTGCTTTTTCTTTAATATACAAAGTTGCGGTTAATAAGGCTTTTTTTATTCCTCTTGAGATTGATCCGTACGTATTACCCACATTCCACTATAGTGCTGACATCCCACTTGCATTGTTTGTGAGCGATTATGAGACCTTAACGTTTATGCTGTTCGGGCACCCCCCCCCCCCTTCTTTTCTGTGATGTTTCCTTTTTTTTTTCTCTTTTTTCCTTTTGAAAAAGGGGTGCTCATTATCAAAAGTATAGAACTCAAATTTTGTGCAAAAATCGAAGCGCAACCCTAGCCTTATCATATGGAAAAAAGAAATAAAGGGTGTGCTTATCATTACTCAAAACTGCATCAGCAATTCAGTGTCAGCAAAACGAAGGCTTGCACCCTGTAATCGTGTACTTAGCCTCATAAAGCAATCATTGCGTGATTGTAAATCTGGAAGTTAACTGACTTCTGGTAATGGCAGGAATGGAGGTGAGAAAAAAAGCCTGCCTTCTGAACTCTTCATCGTGACCTTGTCTCAAGCGTTTAAATGCTACGTTCTAGGTAGGGTGATGGGATAATTGTTGTTTCATGTGTAAAGGAGTAGAATGTTATTGCAAGTATATGAATACTGTGGGGAACTTACTTTAATGTCATTTTCGTTTTGTAGTGTATGTTTAGTTTTGTAAATTAATATATATGCCTTATGCAGGTACTACGTGCAACCACAGTGGGTCTACGATTGTGTCAACTACCGCAAGCTGCTCCCTGAGCAGGACTACTTCATGGGCGAAGTTCTGCCACCGCACTTGTCGCCCTTCGTGGAAGAGAAAGAGGGAGACTATGTTCCTCCCGAGAGGCTGGCCATGCTGCGTGTACAGCGGGGCGAAGGTTGGTCTCCGCTCTCACTTTCCAAGTGCCGGTCTTCGACACTGCTGTACATTGTGTGACTCTTTGTGCTGTGCATTGATTTCAGCCATTGCTGTCGTAAGGCACAAAAATCTGAAAAGTGCAATATTTTAATAGTATACATAGTCGCTTTTACGAAACCTACTTAGTTTTTATTGGGATTATTTTTCATGTTAAAGTGAGGTCGCAACAGCTGCGTTTTTTCTCCATTTTTTTTTTTTCCCGCACCACCTTTCGAAAAAGCCAGGGTAGTGCACCCTTTGTCGCCAAAAAAAAAAAAGAGAACACTTAAATATAAAAAAAAAATGGACAACTGTGTCCATCTAGCAGATAATGTACAAAGCATGTCAAAAGTAAAAAATGTCAAAAATACACAATTTCTAAGCGGCCGGTGATTCGCCGGTCAAAGCGCTTTTGGCCTCACTAACCCGACCGGCAGATCGCAGGCCGAGGTAGTGAAATGGTTACCGTAATTGCTCGAATCTAACGCGCACCTTTTTTCTCGGTTAAGCGAGTTCATAAATCGCATGCGTGTTAGAATCGAGTACGAAAACAAATGAATACGGTCATTCTATTGCCATCGGCGTTTCTAAAATGGCCGCATTCTACGTGCGTCGGCATGCAGCGTCGGCCATTTCTGCCTATATGTTTCTCATGTGCGGCACTTCGTATGTGTGCTAAGGAGTTCGTCATCTGATAGTGCATTAGCATCAACGGCATGGAAGGGCCGACTCCAAAAACTCGACGAGTGCACCACGATGCCGCTTTTAAAAGAAACGTCATCGCGTGTGCCGAAACGGACGGAAATCGGGCCGCATCACGGTCGTTCGGAGTTCCCGAAATGTGCGTGCGGGACTGGCGGAAACAAAAGCAGAATATTGTTTACAGCAAAGATTTATGCAAACGCTTCAGCGGACCACAGCAGGGTCGGTTTCCGCAAATTGAAGAGCTGCTCGACGAGTATGAGATTGAGCAGTGAGCGGCAAAGCGGCCTGTGACGACAGAACTGCTCCAAGTGCAGGCTATGCAGTTAGCCTTTGAAAAAGGGCTAATGCCGAGCCGGTTTAAAGCGAGCAGATGCTGGCTTTAAACTCGGAAGGCGAACGGGCATATGCCAAAAGTTGCCGGAAAAGTACGAAGAAAAGCTTCACAGTTTTCAGAGGTTCGTCCTAAACTTGCAGCACAACAACGGCTACCTGCTTGGGCAAATCGGGAATGCCGATCAAACGCCTCTTTACTTCGACATGCCTGGCACCACAACTGGTGAAAAGAAGGGGGCGAAGCAAGTTTGCGCGCTGACATCAGGCCACGGTAAAACTAGAGTGACGGCAAAGCTCCGTTGCACGTCAAATAGGCACAAGCATCCCTCGTACCTCATATTTAATCGGAAGACGCTCCCGAAAGGAGTCGTTTTCCCAAGTGTTGTGATCGTGCGGGCCAACGAGAAAAATGGGTGCGCGTTACAATCAAGGGTGCGGTAGAATCGAGTAAATACGGTATTTTTTTTTTCTCCAATTCTAACAAGTGAGATGTTGGTGTAACAACAGTGTTTAGCACTAGTGTGCTATCGTTCGACAAGGCTTTTTGTCGCTGCTCCAAGACTGTTGCCAAGCTGATGCGAAGACCTACACATGTTCTCAAGGCAAAGGTGTCCTTTGTGTATAAGCAGCTACAGAAGGCTTGCCCAGTTACATATTTAATTAAAAGAGAACTTCTGCAACTCATTTGCAATGACTAATCTCAAGCCATGTTCTTTGCAGTCATCAACATCAATAAAAAAAAAAAAACAGGAAGCTCATTCGAGGTGCCTCTAACATGGCTTGTGAGCCCTAGTATATTTTCATATTCAACTTCAAGCTTCACGATACTTTTGATTCTTATGCATTAAGGCATGATTTTTAGTCATAGCGAGTTGTTACTAGCATGTATAAATTATCACAAATGTGCTCTTCTTAGCTTAAAATAACATGTGTCAAGTTGGGCCCTTGCTTGTTTGTCCTTTCTCTCTGTGTACCTCTGCATACACAAAATGTTGTTGAAATTTTTCTAGTTGTACATGTTCCATGAATTCAATCAAAATGGATCACAGAAGCCAATGCACTGAGAACCAATCTTTTTATTGTAATACTGCATGGTCTTACGAAATCTTTTTTGTCATGGTCTCTCTTTGAAATAAAGAACCGGTGGTCAGTGAAGAAGAGAGCATGGAGGAAGAAGGAACAGCTGAAGACGACGGAACTGCAGAGGAGGGCAAGAACAGTGACGACGTTCCAGGTGAGAAGTGCTGAAATTTCACTCCTGCAACAAATAGCACGAAATTTTGTCAAACTGCTCCGGGGTTTCAAGCTTTGGATTCTGTCACTGGTTGTTGCTCCGCCGAGATGTAAAAAACTCAATATTTGGGCCACCAAGGTTGCGATTGCGGGCCAATAATTTTTCTGCGGACGAAACAGCACTCATACATGCGTTTCAGTCAAGCCATGACTCCGTGCAAGGTGCTGACGCAAGTTGTGTTGTTCAAGTCGGCCCGACAGCAAAATGTACTTTCTGCAGATGCTCGTGGCTTCTAGGCCAATCGGCGATCAAGTGTGGTAGTAATTGATCGGCTGATATTGTCCGTTCCAGCAACGCCGCTAGAATAAAGTTTTTTCGTTAAATAAGGTTTTCCTGTTCCATTTTAATGCTGCTGGTAGCTAGTTTCAAGCACCACACGGCCTGTAATTGAGGCATTATTCAGTAATAAATAAAGAGCACAAATAGAATCGACTAACAACAATAACAGCAGACTTTCGCTTTCGAAAAATATAGTAGACTGCATGAAATTTCAGCATTGAGGCACGAGGATGCAAAGGAAGCACTCGCAAGCCACACCAGACCAATTCCTGCTTATGCCCATGCATTGTACACTTGTATGTTATGTCGCTTGTATGCCACATCTGTTGATTTAGAGTGTGACAATTTTGATGTCAAGCCTATTGCTTAGTAGCAAGAACGTAGCACTTGGATGACCAGATACGGTAGTTGTATTTGAAGTGCTATTTTATAATATATGTTATTGATCCTGTATTTTGTTTAATATTTGTGTGTTAAAAAAAATACCGTATTTACTCGCATAATCCTCGCACTTTTTTTGGTGGAAAACCGATACAATGTTGGCGGTGTGAGAATTACACAAAGAAAACTTTCCTCGAAAACTTACAGAGCGAAAGAGAAAAAGAAGTGGCCGCAAATCGGGATTCTCATACCAGCAACTAACAGCAAGCTTTGAGAAATACTACTTAAAACTCACCTCAAAAATAAAAGCACAGGTTCAACACAAGGCAAGATTTATTGAGACACAAAAAGTGCAAGCAAATAGTCGAGAATTAGAATACCATACGCAAAGCTTGTGGGCGTTGCAGTAGCGTTTGTTACTCATCAGGAGCACTCAAAAGGTAAGAGTAGCATGTTAGTATTGGGCTGATGGCTATTTAACAGAATCGTCCACAGTTTCCTTCTGAAGAATAAAGTTTACCATAAATACCAGTCTTATGCACACGGCAGGCCCAACGCGTCTTGGTGGCTATGAGCTGCCGTCCCCAGTAGCAAACCTAAAACTCGTAGACTCTGAAGGGCCTACCGGCGACCCTGTTGCCGTTGTTTAGTTCATGATATCTCACTTTCAACTCGAAAGCAGCCGTGTAGCTTCAGTATCGCCCCATAACGTGACAAGATTACTAACACAACATACAAAACACCCCGCAACGCGCACTTGCCGCTTTGGCTTGGCTTGGATTAGATTGAATCTCCATGCAACAATAGTACACTTTATGCTTAAAGGAGCTCTGAAATCTAATTTCAAAATCGAGATGTGTCCATCATTCAATCGCTTGGTATGCATAGGTCTTCTTGACCAAATTTGAACGGCATCCGTCGCGTGGAAGTTATTTTAATTCGAAGTGAAACAGCGTAGAAAGCTAAGGAGAAAAAAAGGAAAAATAGACTGCCCTGCGACATGGACACTGGTGCTACGTGTTCAGTGTGATACATTCCACAAATACCATCCTGAGTGACGATGCCCTAGTAGCGATGACGTGTATGATGCGAGTGCTCTTATCGTGGCGCCGACTGGCGCCAAATGCAGAAACGCACTCGCTCGTTCACTGCCGGGCTAGGGCCTGGCTAGGGCGAGCAGGTGCAGTCTAGCTCGGCCGTGGCTCGTCACGTCTGATTTTCATCGCACCAGTTTGAATGGTTTCGTGAAATTACCAAGATGAAAACCACCTTTAAAAGAATGGTAAAAAAAAAAAGAACATGATTAAACGTGTGCTTGTCGGTCAGCATGTCGGGGAATTGTTGTGAGTTGCAGTCGTCTAGTTCGAAGCACGAAAAAAGCGCAATGAGGGCGTCTTTTTATATTACAGTCGAGCCCAACTATATCGAACTCGTTTATATCAAGTTATCCCGTATATCGAACAATTCCTAAACACAGTAAGTCTACATTGAGAATATATAGCAAAAGTTACCGTAATTACTCGGATCTAATGCGCACCTTTTTCCGGTTAAGCGAGTTCATAAATCGCATGCGTGTTAGAATTGAGTCCGAAAAAAAAAATGAATACGGTCATTCTGTTGCCATCGGCATTCCGAAATGGCCGCCCCCTACGTGCGTCGGCATGGCGCGTCGGCCATTTCTGCCTATGTGTTTCCCATGTGCAGCACTTCGTACGTGTGCTGAGGAGTTCGTCATCTTGGTGTGCATTAGCATCGAGGGCATGGAAGGGCCGACTCCAAAAACTCGAGGAGTGCACCACGATGCCGCTTTCAAAAGAATAGCCGTCGCGTGTGCCGAAACGGACGTAAATCGGGCTGCATCGCGGTCTTTCGGAGTTCCCGAAACGTGCGTGCGAGACTGGCGGAAACAAAAGCAGAAAATTGTCGACAGCAAAGATTCACGCAAAAGCTTCAGCGGACCACAGCTGGGTCGGTTTCCGCAAATTGAAGAGCTGCTCGCCGAGTATGTGCTTGAGCAGCGAGCGGCACAGCGGCCCGTGACGACAGAACTGCTCCAAGTGCAGGCTATGCAGTTAGCCTTAGAAAAAGGGCTAATGCAGAGCCAGTTTAAAGCGAGCAGGTGCTGGCTAACTAACTTTATGAAGAGGAAAGGCTTTTCCCTCCGAAAGCAAACGGGTATATGCCAAAATTGCCGGAGGAGTACGAAGAAAAGCTTCAGTTTTCAGAGGTTCGTCCTAAACTTGCGGCACAACAACGGCTCCCTGCTTGGGCAAATTGGGAATGCCGATCAGACGCCTCTTTACTTCGACATGCCTGGCACCACAACTGTCGAGAAGAAGGGGGCGAAGCAAGTTCGCGTGCTGACATCGGGCCACGGTAAAACTAGAGTGACGGCAATGCTCCGTTGCACGTCAGATAGGCACAAGCTTCCTCCGTACCTCATATTTAAACGGAAGACGCTCCCGAAAGGAGTCTTTTCCCCGAGTGGTGTGATCGTGTGGGCCAACGAGAAAATGGGTGCGCGTTACAATCGAGGGCGCGGTAAAATCGAGTAAATACGGTACTGTTTTATCGAATGAAAATAGCAATGACAACTGATATATCAAACTCCATGTGCCTCAAAAGTGCCCCAGCAAGTTGGCTTTCCCTCGCGGTGGCGGGGAAAACTGCCGGCGCCACCCTAGAAAAAGTTGGTTAGACCCGGGTTGTGCGCGGGCGAACACCTCCCTCCAAGAAATGATCCTGGCCCGCTCGCAGCGCTTACAGCCAATCAGAGGCCGTCGTACTTTCTCCCAGGCGCGGAGGCGGTAGAAGTGAGCGCCATTTTTTCTTTCTTTATGCTTGTGTGCCTGCTACTGCCGATTCAGCGTGGTCTGTGGTGCTGCCTGTTGGTGCTCTGTGAACTGTATTGGCGCGCTGTCGTCATGGCTTGCGCAAGGAGGCAAAATTTGCCGTTCGCCGCGAAACTCGGAAATCATCAATCGGGTTGAGCGTGGTAAAAAGAAGTCCGACGTCGCCGCCACGTACAAAATTTTAAGGAGCACCTTGAGTACTATCCTGAAGAACAAGGCAGACATCAGGGCCAAGTCTGACAAAAGACCAGGTGCCCGTGGCGCCCGACGTGTGCGCACTGCTGTGTACGAAGATATTGAAGCGGCCGTTTACAATTAATTTGTGGACGTTCGGTCGCAAAACATCTCGGTGTCCGGCCCGATGATCGAGCAGAAAGCCAAGGGCCTTGCTTTTCTGCTTGGCAGGAATGATTTCCAAGGCAGTTCAGGCTGGCTTTAGCGCTTCAAAAAACGGCACAACATCGTTGGCAAAGCTGTTACAGGTGAAAGCAGAGCGGCGGACCTGGACAGCGTAGAAAAATGGCTCGAGGAAAACTGGCGAGATATCGCAGCAAGATATAGAGCCCAAAATATGTTCAATGCGGATGAAAACGCTCTATTTTGGCAAATGTTGCCAAACAAGACACTTGTATGTCACGGCAACAAGACAAGCGGCAGCAAGGCAAACAGAGCTCGTGTGTCCGTGCTGTTGGCAGCTGATTTAGACGGATCGAAAAAGCGTCGACTTCTGTTTATCGGGAAAAGCACGGCACCGCGGTGTTTTCGAAATGCACTGTTGCTTCCAGTTACTTACCGAGCAAACTCAAAAGCGTGAATGACCGGGGGAGCTTTTCAGCAGATGGCTATCGTCGTGGAATGATGATTTGGTAGGCGAAAATCGCAAGGTGTGCCTGCTTATGGACAATTGTTCATCTCACCACTGCAGTACGACCTTCAGCAACATCGAGCTGCGTTTTTTGCCCCCGAACACTACGTCTGTACAGCAATCACTAGATCAAGGCGTTATACGCGCAATGAAAGCCGGCTTTCGGAAGCGCCTGGTGAGAGGCTGCTGCAGAACCTTCGTGTCGGCAGGGAGCTTAAGATCAACTTGCTCAGAGCTATTTCTGTTGAGTAGATCGTGAGCAGATGTCAAGAAGGAGACGATCCAGAACTGCTTTAGGCATGCCGGCTTCCGCATGCCTGGTGATGATATTCCGAATTCTGACTGCAGTGAAGACACCGCATGTGTTTCCGCCGAAGTTCGGAACGAGCTGGAAGAGTTCCCGGGTGCTATCGACGGATCGACATTCGACGAGTTCGTCAGTGCGGACGATGATGTCCCCATCATGGGCCAATTACAGGATGAGGATTACATTGCAGACGTCATGCCGACCACGAGCCAAAGAGACAGCAATATGGAAATCGACGCTGGCCCTTTGCCTACATCCTCCGAAGTGATTAGTGCACTTGCGTTGGTCCGGCGCTATTGCTTGAATGTGGAAGGTTGCGGCCTCAGCTGCTCCGACTCGTTGGACAACGTGGAGGCATGCATGATGTCGCAGGCAGCGAAGTCGTTGATACAGAAAAAAATCTGGGACTATTTTGTTCCACAGTAGGACACGCAAGTAAGCCACCATATTAATAAAGTACTTTTCTTCTAGTTTGTTATGGCCCCGTCGCGGTGGTCTAGTGGCTAAGGTACTCGGCTGCTGACCCGCAGGTCGCGGGTTCAAATCCCGGCTGCGGCGGCTGCATTTCTGATGGAGGCGGAAATGTTGTAGGCCCGTGTGCTCAGATTTGGGTGCACGTTAAAGAACCCCAGTTGGTCGAAATTTCCGGAGCCCTCCACTACGGCGTCTCTCATAATCATATGGTGGTTTTGGGACGTTAAACCCCACAAATCAAATCAATCTAGTTTGTTATGTGCCTTTTTGTCAAAACCTATACCAGGCCTATATCGAAGTATGCCATATATCGAACTAATGAATGTTTTTGGCGAGTTCGGTATACCCCGGGCACGACTGTACGTGTGTGTTATCGACACGACCACAAGCTATCAAAAGTGGAAGTGCGTGTAGTCAGATATCATCGCTAACAAGTGACATGCAGGTATCGTTGAATTTTAGTTCATCTGTAGGCTATGCGTCCGCGTAAAAGTGGTAGGTAATACCATGTTAACTGCGGAAGGCTGGATAGGTGGGGCCATCTGGAGGCGCAAAAAAGAGCCTGACAAGCAGGAAACGTGTTCTATTTCTCCGCTGATGCTCATTCATACTAGCTATATTGCATTGACCCCTCTACGTATACCTGAATGCTTTGCACGCCAAAACACACCAATCGAGCTGAGACAAACGAGTGATCATGGCTGAAGCGTGCATCCTCGGGCACATCTGCAGTGCTGCTTGAAACGCCGTCCATTTCAGAATCACTGTTCTGCAAAAGGTCGATGGAAGCCAAAATAATTCGCGACGTCGCGAATATCGGGGATACCAAGCTCCATACTATCCTATTGAACCCGAGTCGACACTTTGTACGGCGACGACAGCAATGCAGGTGACAAGGCATGACTGAATGTGTCCGCCTAGTAGACAAAATGTTTGCGGAGCAGTTGAGCCCGATGTCCCTCTTTTCTGTGGAGAAAATGTCAGCTGGGGCGTGATCTGGAGGTGACCGCGAGGTAGCGCCACTGCTGGTGCTCACAGCGCTAAAAATGGCGGGATTGCCGGCCGTATTCAATAGTGCTAAATCCCAGTAATATAAATCAATAAAAGTGATAGCTATTCATTTCTCAGTTGCGTTTTAGGTCGCGAATCGCTGCTACGTGGTCTATTGCTACTCGCTGATGCAAAAATCTTGGCATGAGTAAATTTGATGTCAGTGCTCCTTTAAGAGATGGTGCACGCTATCATCATGAACGGCTGGAACGAGCAGAAGACATTATTGCGGCAATTTTCGGGGGTGCGATAATTACTAGAGGGAAAAAAACGTATTTTTATTGGGCGATGTGGGGGGTGCGATAATTATGTGAGTGCAAGGATTACGCGAGTAAATATGGTATAATGGCCAGACTTCCTAAAACAAACAATATCCGCATGACCGTGAAAATATACATTGTTTGAATGGCACAAAATCCCACTTACAACGAACGTTTCCGATCGCTGCCGATCAGTTACAGCAAACGGAGTCGGCGTTCTAAGGTAAGCACTTGCGTTTCGAAGGGGACATTTGGCAGGCAGCACTACCTCTAGCTAGACTACCTATATATTGACTTTTTGCGTAGTGCCAAATTTTGTTGCACTTGGCTTTTAAGAAGCTTCGAATGGTATTGGCATTCTATTATATTTGAAGTTTGTAATACAGTACAGTTAACTCTCAGGAAATGGAAATTTGTTAAACGGAACTTCCGCCTAAATGGGATTAGTATGATTAGTTTCATAGTATGATAGATTAGTATGATTAGTTAATATGATTAGTTTCACCCGTGCATACTGCAACCCGGTTCACCTCACAGTAAACAGAACTGTTAAATGGAACACATTTTCCCGGTCCCTTCAGATTCTGCTTAATGAGAGTCTACTTGGGTATGTAATGGCACACCTAGCGTCATTCGCATTATTGTGATATCAGTGCAGCACTTCATTTTTCTTTTGCATTTACTTAACAATGCCACATTGTTAGTTAATACTCATTGCATTTAGGCATTGTTAAAGTTGCAGTGTTTGATAAGCCCTGCAAAACTGTTCCAACGTAATCTCTGAATGGCTTCATTGAAGGTGCTTATTACCTTATGAACTGACTGCTGCTAAAATCTTAAGAGTCGGTCAAGTACGAGCCGAGTTAAAAGCATTTGTCACATTCTTTAAGTGATTTTTTTCTCCTTTTGTACTAGTGAGTGTGTTGAAAGATATGGAGGGGTGGGTTGGATGACAAGGGGTGAAAAAATGCACGGCTTACTTTCAGTGTGATTGCGATTGAGCTTGCGGGAACGTGGCATCCCGCGGGGGTAGCGGTGACTATGCTGCTCACAATGTTCAAATCGGCCAATGACCGTGGATTTTGTGTTCCTGGCACGGTCATTTGTGCCTATGGCATAATTTGTCGACAGAAGAGCAAGCGATTTCTTACTGATGGTAGGAACAGCACGAACGTGAAGCATGGGACGAAGGAGTGACACACACACAAGGATGTGAGCGCTCTGTCGTCGTATGTATCCCCCCCTTCGTCGCATGTTACGTTTGCGCCGTTCCTACCGTCATGATTCGCCAACTTGCCCAGCAAGCTTCACTGTTGGATTCCTTACCGACTTTGAGAGATCGTGGTGAATTCCAGGCCACGTGTTGCGCTGTAATGTTTGATTCCCATGTTCTCGGGAGCCAAGACTGCTGATTGGCAGTCCTTTCCGACCAGGCCGAAAAACGTTTTCGCTCGTGTTGAAACTGCAATGACCTTTGATACTCTTTGATAGCACTTTCATGCAACCCTGTCGCACTTTTTCTTGGCAGAATCGGAAGACGAGCAAGATAACGAGAGTGAGGGTGAAGACAGTGGAGATGACAAGGAGGAGGTCAGTGAGGAAGAGGAGGAAGAAAGTGAAGATGACGAAGAAGAGGTAAAGAAAAGTGCAAGCAGGAAGCAGCGCACTAAAGAAGCAAAGAGGAAGCAACCTGACGCAGGATTCGAGCCTGCTGTTGCGACCAAGAAGCCCCTCATTGGCGTAAAGGCAGCCACAGTCGTCCGTGAAGACCCTGAGAAGGTGGCTCAGAGGATCAAGAGTGAAGAGAAACGTCTCGCCGTTCTCATGATTCCGAAAAAGCACAAGCGACTCTACGACAAGATCGTCTTTGGCCAGAAGCGCCGGGCTCGTGAGGTTTGTAGCTATTTGACCTGCCTGGTTTTCGTGGTAAAACTGTTAACATTTAATGATTTTCTATTCTAGTATTTTGTGAGCTATTATTGACCAAGTAGCTGCACCATTGTCAACATAGTATCTACATTGCATGAATAGAACATACTGTTGATTAGGGATGCACAGAAAGGTAATTTTTTATTATGCGTTTCGTTAATGTGAAGTATGGTTATGCACCATTATTAAATTTCTAATAGGGTGTCACCATTGACATAAATTAACAAGTACTAAGATTAGTGCATGCTGTCATTACAGTAAACTCTTGGTAAGCGGAAATGTGTTAAACGGAACTACTGCTTAAACAGAACTATTGCCTCTACAATACTTGGTTACGGGCTTGTATTCTGCACCCATGTTCACCTCTCAATGAAGGGAACTCCTGTTAAATGGAACATATTTTCGCAGTCCCTTCAGGTTCTGTTTACTGAGAGTACTGTACTTTCATGTCAGCTTCAATTTGTTATTAAATCCGACCGCTCTTGTTTCTTTTGTTCACATTACAGGCAGCAGCATTGAAGCAGAAGAGGGAAGAGATAAAGAAGTCTTCAAAGAAGGCGAAAAAGAAATAAAGCGAAGGTCATTCTTGTAACATAGTAAAACACAGTGAGAAAATGTCTGTTTTCACAATTTAAATGTTACTTCGTCACCAAATTTGCTGCTTGACGCACATCAACTGAAAGTCAAGACATTGGATTGGCTAGTGTCCAGTATGCCAGTCTCGTGTCCTTAGGCTGGAAGAAAGCACACACAATCTTGGCAGAGGATAGAAGATGGCTGCACATGTACAGCAAAAATAGCGTGGTTTTCAGTAAGCTGGTGAACTGTAGGCTATGTGCGGTTGTTTGTGAAACATTAAGAGCCTCATTGACCTTTCAAGTGCTGTTGCTTGATGTAGTACTCATGCAACACCTTCTTCAGTGACGAAAACTTTGGTCCCGTGTATCCACACACTCCTTACCTTCAGCCTCTTTTTTCATCCTGTCGCTATTTCCCTTTTCAGTATTGCGATAGTAGCAGCAAACGTTGTACTCCAAGAAACTTCTGCTCACTTCAGTTATCATTCTTAACACGGAAATGGAAAGCATTTTTTCAAGTTGTCCCAAAGTAAAGTCTCTTTCACATTTACGGACATTAGGAGGGTGCATAGAATTTATAAAGCTTCTCATAATCTTCTGAATAGCTTAGAAGCATATCTGTTTGAAATATTAGGCTGAGCACATTGAGAAAAAAATTTTAAATCTACAAGCAACTCTCAAAGCATTTTCTGTGCCTTTTCTGCCCAGTTGAACACCCTTGATATGAGAGATGCATTAGGGAGCATATATTAACTTTTATATGAGGTGTCTCTTATAGGCAAGGTACTACCACGTTCGCGCATTTTCTTACCAACTACTTTAAAATGCCGGCACACTGGCATCACATCCACATTTGCCTACGACATCAGCATCTCTCATAAAAGCGTTTAGTCAGTAGTATGCTGCGTCCGTAGATAAAGCAGAAGTCAACCAGGGTCTGTGCTAGTATGCGGTAAAAAGGTCTATATTTGAAGGCAACTACTTAGTTGTAACATTGCAGTTGAGCGCTTCCTGCAAATACTCAAAGCAACTGGACTAAAAGAGGCCCATCGTGAGAAACTTGTTGCACAAAGTGCCGATGAGTTGTAGTGAATTAGGTGCAGTAACTTAAGTCTGAGAGCTGATAAACCTTCTGCACAACTGAGACAAGCAAGAGGTTGCAATTGTGATATAGCCTAGGAGGAAATTCTGCAGGTCCATCTACTTAGACTTGGGTGGCCATTAAAGAACCCCAGGTGGTCCAAATTTCTGGAGCCCTACACTACAGCATCACTCATAGTTAAACCCCATAAATTATTACGAGGAAGTTGGAGCTGGGTACAATACTTATGCGATCGGAATTGTGTTATTGTCGCGTTAATTTTGGTTTTAATTATTTGTATATTTTGTTTTATCCTGTGCATACCTTTCATTGTTCATGTGACCAGTCACTCTCATGGCTATAAGCATTTTATGACCACAGCAACGTATGTGAATGTGGGAATTAGTGTTTTTGCAAATTACTAGCTCGGGATTGAAAACACGAAATGCTCATCAGAATTGCCTTCGAAGGTGTCACTGGTTTTGTCGTTTTGTTCTGCATGGTGAATACAGTATAGAGTTAACCAATGAAGTCTGTTTCTGAATGGAGTTATGACACGCAAATGGATTGTGATACACACGTTCTGATTGAAGTAATGTGAATGCCATTGGCCAACCAGCACTAGAGTCTTTGCCAATGTTATTGACCAACCCTAAAGTCAACGTTTATTGAAAGAAATGACAAGCATTGTTTGTGGTTAGCTACCCTGAAAACACTCGACACAGAAAAGACTGATTGATATTGATTGATATGTGGGGTTTTAACGTCCCAAAACCACTATATGATTATGAGAGACGCCGTAGTGGAGGGCTCCGGAAATTTAGACCACCTGGGGTTCTTTAACGTGCACCCAAATCTGAGCACACGGGCCTACAACATTTCCGCCTCCATCGGAAATGCAGCCGCCGCAGCCGGGATTCGAACCCGCGCCCTGCGGGTCAGCAGCCGAGTACCTTAGCCACTAGACCACCGCGGACACAGAAAAGACTGGACATCACGTAGCCTTACAGAAGCTAAGTTCACGATGCATGCTTGACATACGATTCTTGTCAAAGCAAAAAAAAACTGGCAGAACCTTCAAATGGGGGTCAGCAGTAAATTAGTATTCAATAATTTAGCAGGCATAATGACAGCTGCATTTTAGACATGCTTGTCATCAAACATGAAACTAATTTCGCTACTAGAATTAAGCATATGTTTAGGTATAATTTGTGAAGAGTGGCATACTGGTCTGTTTCTGCATGGCTTCATCCTGGCACACTAGTTATTGAGCATGTTCTACAGCACATTTGCAACAATGAGCACCCAAAAGGAACGCACTTATTGGAAAATAACATCATCATCGTTAAAAGAAAATGACTAGGGAAAATATACGTGCCCCATGAACTACGCCCAACCATTCATTCTGATTAACTAAACTTCGTGTGACTGTCTGTGAACGATAATGTTGAAAGACGCCAATTTTGTCAGCCTGACCGGAATATTTATTAATCTCTAAGCTACAAAAACCTTTCAAGACGCCCACCGATATGACTTGCATTTTGCAGCTGCCATCCTCATTCACATTTTATGAAAAAAATACAATATTCTACCTGTTGTTACATTCATCGAACTACTGTATTCAACATGAGCTAATTCGCAGCTTTGTGCATACTTCCATGGGAGAATAGTATGTGTCAATCGCATAAAGAAAGCAGAGAACGCTCCTGATGTCTGATTACCTGTTTGGTTGCGAGTGATAAGTCTTATTTTCTTATAGGCCAGAGACACAGAGCGTGCTCCGACCTCCGTGAATGTATTGACCCACTGTAATGCACTGCAGAAAGTGTGGCAACGAAATCCACCTTCTAGGTTTTCTCATGCTTGCATTGATTGCTTCCTGTGTTATGTTATAAAACTGGGAAACTGCATCAGAGAATATGATTTGACTGCATTGAGGAGCCTCCAATAGCTTTTAACGGCTTTTTCTGTGGTTAAGATTAGGGCAATCTTGCATAGGGATTTGGCGTGAAAAACATGTGCAGAATCGGCGTGAAAATTTTCACATCCCGAAATGGTACTGAAAAATGTGGAATCCCTGAGCAGTCTGCATGTGAACAGCAAGACCATACTTCATTGTGCCGTTCACATTTACCAGTATGGGCTGGAAACTAGAACATCGGCTTGAAAAAAATAAGCACCACTGTTTTCTTCTAATCTGACACTCGCTGTACAGCTCATATTGCTCAACCTGGTCCCTCGCGATAAGATAATTTACAATAAGCGTAGTTATACCTTCAAAGATAAGCTTGCAAATAAGCATAGTTATACACTGAAGTTGTGGACTTGTCAATGCTGACCAAATAAAGTGGTACATGTAAAGGTATAACAAAACAGTACTCATGAGCCTGTAGTATTGAATACTTTAATTAATTTATGGACAGAAAATGGCACCATTGTAGACATACATGATTTGGGTAAATGCGCTAGAGCCCTGAGTGTGAGGGTTCGGCATAATGGTGGCAAGGACTGCTATGTAGGCAACCAAGCAAACTTGGGGGTGGAGATATACCTGACCAGAATGTTCAAGACACAACCCAAGGC
>NW_027465133.1:0-46232 GCF_043290135.1 Rhipicephalus microplus | reverse complement strand
AACGAGACGACACGTGCTCCACACATGTTATTTTCGCTTTCACACGCCACGCACCATCTGGCTGTTAGCTGTGCTATATGCGCTAAGTGTGCGGCTACAACATCCCTCTTCTATATGTGTATTAGCTGTATTAGAGTCAGATTTAAAGCCGGAAATGTCGAGGCCCGTGTGCTCAGATTTGGGTGCACGTTAAAGAACCCCAGGTGGTCAAAATTTCCGGAGCCCTCCACTACGGCGTCTCTCATAATCATATGGTGGTTTTGGGACGTTAAACCCCACAAATCAATCAATAAGTCAGATTTAAAGCAAAAGCCGTACCGTATAGGTGCCACTACCCGAGGAAAGGGATGCGATGCGAAACATTCAGCCAGGAGCTGCAGGCACCACAATGTTTGGCTTTCAAACTTGTCATTTCTATATATGGGAAAGAAGTGTATACTTAAGGGCTCGATTTTCCGTGCTTTCACACAATATTAAAGATATCAAGCAGACAATAATGCTCTGGCAGTGCCCTGCGTTACAGGACATTAATCGAGAAGCAGACTAGACTACGGCAATCACAGACCCCAGACGAGACGTCCGGCTTCAAGCTGTCCAGAGGGCCCGTGAACGTGCTGAGAGGCATGGGCTCTGTGTTCCGAGATGGGAGTAGCCGACGGCTGGGTGTGGACATACCTAATTGGTCCGCTGCCTCGCCTCTCAGGACTGTAATAAAGTTATTTGTTTGTCTTTCTGCGCTAAATTAGCTTGAATATTAACAAGATCAATAATTGATGGCGTTCAACGTCTCAAACCTACTCTGTGATTACGAGGGACGCCGTATATAGTGGAGAGTTCGGGAAATTTCAACTACCTCAAGTTCTTTACTGTGCACCTAAATATCAGTACAGGGGATTCTGGCCTTTTCCCCGCTTTCGAAAATGCCGCCGCCGCGGCCGGGATTTGATCACGCGACCTTCTGGTCAGCAATAGAGCACCATAACCAATAGACCGCCGTGGCGGGTTTGCATGTCGGCATTTTCCCCTCAGCCTGCCACACAATTCGTCCGAATGATACGTGGCTAACAAAGGAAGGCTTTACGTAACTGATCTGATGCATTGCGCGCCATGAAATTCGACGATTGCACCGTTGCGACACCGCTTCTTGTGTACGCTTATAATATAATAGTGTAATGACCCCTGCGAAACTCAACTCACACTCACGGAGACGGCATACCGATTGGCGCGATATGAAAACAACAACAAAAAAAAAAAGATATAGCAGAAGAAAATTAAGCGCTCGTTTGCTTATTTTACAGACTATTTTTCTTTATCTCGGAGCGTGTAATGTTTCTGATGAATAAATTTTAAGCTCGCCGATCAGAACTGGCTGTATAAAGTCAGTAAGATGACTCAGGCACCATAATTGTCCACACTGGCTGCCCATACTCTATATGCATGCAGGGTGTTTCAATAAGTGTGTCCAATCTGTTTTAAAAATTACAGAAAAAAGGCACCTGCATCGTACCTGCAGCGTTCCCTTTACTTTGGCAGAAGCCATCTTTAGATGCGTACAACCATTATTTACAGCATAAAATGTAGAAATTAACCGAATTAACTTTTTATTCAGCGGAAATAGCCGGTCGAGTCAAATCGGCGAATTCAAGCCCATCCTACGAACAGTCCATAGACGCATTGAAATTTTGGAAAGCGGCTGCTGGTAATCACCGCGGATCGTTGAAACAAAGCTAATTAAGAAGATGAAACCGAAAACGACGCACCAAACAGGGCATCTACCATTACCTTTGAGAACGCCATCAAGGACGACACTGTTTCCCTCATATCGGAGGAGAAGAATAAGCAAGCCTTGATAAACGGCCACGGAGCGAAGTGTGTAGATCGAAGGTTGATAACGACAAGGGAAACAGCCGTCACTGAGGGCGTTGTGGAAATGAATGGTAAGTGCGCTGTTTAGTGCGTCAGCTTCGAATTCGCCTGCTAAACTAGCCAGATTGCATCGTTCCGCGGTGATTGTCAATGGCCGCTTTTATAAATTTCAAAGTCTCTATGGATTATTCCTAAAAAGGACTCGAGTTCACCAATTGGACTCTGTCGGCTATTTCCAGCGGTTAAAAATTAATTGTCTCAATTTCTATAATTGCTGTGATAATTAATGTTTGTAGACATCTGAAAATGCCGTCTGCCTGTAATTTTTAAATATTATTGGACACATTTCTTGAAACACCCCGTATAACAATCAGGAAGTTACATAAGGCCTCGCCACTTCTGGGCTCGCTTTTGAAGTGCAGGCAAGGGAGACGCGAGGCACGCGCGCAGGCCTACGCAATGTGTCCCGTTTCTCGTCTTCTATTTCCTGATGGAGCACCACGTACACTGAAGGAGTTATAGTGCGCATCGGAGATCTCCGCTGGGACGCGTCCAGACAGGCCTTAATTACAGCGTCTGGAAACGTCGACGTGCCGTGTTCCACTGCACAGCCATAGCGTAAGGACTCGAGGCGTTACTCGAACACCACTCGCTTTAGGCGTTTCCGAGGAACATAACTCTCCTGCCAGCGTGCATGTTACTTACACACGTTGACGTGCTACTACAGACCGCGCCCTGCGCGAGAATAGAGAACAGAACACCTACACTGCCAACGTCAGGCTAATTAGTGGGAACACGGAAACGCAGACAGCTGAAATTGACAGTGCGACGTATAAAAAAGCTAGAGGTCTTCAAAGAAGTGACTTGTTGGGAAGAGGTGTAGGAAGGAAATGAGGGAGTATATATATAGTGCAGTATGGGATTTGGTGAAACGCCCAATATCGATCGAAAATCGGTAGTTGCGATCCATGAGCAATAAGGTGAGGTATGGAAGATGACAGGGAAGGGGTTGGGGTGGAATATAATTACTCTATATTGCAACGAGCAAATGACAAGCTAGCATCGCTGCTGGCCAGCTTGCGTGTGCCGGTGTCGCAAGGACCAGAGGAAGCGCGCGGCCTGACGGTCCGCTGTGCCGCTACTTAGAGGTTTCTGTCGCAATATAATGTCACACTGCCGGTAGAACTCCTTTAGAAACCGCAACAAGGAGCCATATTTCGCAAACCAAGGTGCAAGATGACACCTCAATTTGAAAACTAAAAGCTTCCGGACTGTTAACTGGTCATTATCTTGAGTCAAGTTAGCTTCAATATCATAAGTAAGTTTTACAACTCTTTAACTTGAACCAGAATCATCGACCGATACTAAAGCGATAGCCTTAGATGCCTCATCGAAAGGCGATAACTGACCAGCATCCCCTGCCGGTGGCGTGAACACTAGTAATGCAAAAAGTGATCACGTGACGACGTCAACATGAGACATCATGACATCACTGATAGCCAATACTTGCGGTGTCATTATTGCGTCCCCATGATGTCGAATAACCTGACGTCACATGGTGACGCGATTGCTTGGTCAAAGGTGGCCCGATCTCAAAGGCAATGAAAAACAAGGCAAGGCGCAGAAAGCTCACAAATGCCTCCGGAGGCTACACAAAATTACGTTAGTTGCAGAGGGCTTTCCGAGGGGCATATGGGAGTGTCAATGCGTTGGCCTAAAATCAAAAGAAGACGTGTTCCGCTTTCTAGCCTACTGAAATGGAAGCTTAAGAGCCCGGTCCGAGAGTTTTTCTTTTAGAAAACTCCTTCTGAAAATTCTCAAAGCCGGAAGTGACTGCTCGACCGGATATGATCGGAAGATAAAGAAGGGTTTCCTTCGCTCTGAGGCTAAAGAAAAGGTAATTAGAGGGGCAGCTGCGAAAGCGAGCTGTCCTTGTATCAATCGCCCAGTATTGGACAAAAAAAAAACAAAACTATTTCCGGGCGACCACGAAAATCCCCGGTTCCAAGTTCTTACACCAAAGCCGCCGTCCTACCAAGGACACGAAGGGCGCCGCTGTATAGTCGATATATACTCTCAGCTTTCGAAGCTTTCAGAGAAAATTGCTCCGAGGGAGATGGGCGATCCATACGCCTTAATCCCCGCATTCAAACAGCCGAGGGCTTTTCACTCGGGGAGAGGTTCCCTCGTGCCACACAAAGGCGGATTGAGGCGGCCAAGTCTTATACTTTTTTGTTCTCCGCCGGAGAAAGACACGACGCCCTGAAAGGGGCGTCTTAAAACTCGATCGCAATGATAGCGCACGGCGGTTGGCCAAGCTCGAACAGGGCGAAAGAAACACCGCGGGTATCGACGCCTCCCAAAATCTTCCCAAGAAATGATACGAAGCGCGCGATTACGAACGTATTTAGAGTACGAAAGAATAAGACGAGAAAGAGAGAGAGACAGAGACCGACAACGAAAGAAATGAAGAGATTGCTGGATATACGTTTGTGTAAGAAGGCAAGCACAAACTCAAGCAAACCACTTAATGTGCATACATGGTTTGTCAGTCATTAAACAAACCTCCTACGAGCCAGAGATTACAGTGGCGACGGAATAACTCACAAGAAACCAAAGTAAAAAAAATGACGCCATATCCACGAAGTGCATGATAATGAAGAAAGCTTGTTCCGCAGATTAAATCTGGTAAACCGTCAATGATCCGTAGATCCACTCGACCACCACCCACTCGAGCATCTCCAGCTCTTTATTGAAATATCTCTCTCTCTTTCTCCATCTTCGCGTAAACAGACATGAGTAGAATTACAGCAACTACCTCCTGTGTGGAATAGAATCCATATTTTCAAAGCATAGGCTTTACTATCCACAGCCGCAATATGTATGCGAGTAGAGAGTGAAACAAATAAATATAAACGTAAAACAATTCCGAGGAATTCCAATCCGTGAAGGTTAAGTGACGCTGTTGAGCATCCGACAATTATGGTGACACAATAGCACGCCCTCCAAATAAGTGCAAAATGTTTGTTCAGGAAGTTCCTTTTGAATTTCGCGCGTGCTCCTTTAACGATTTTCCCACTTGAGCCGTATGGTACTTCCGAACTTTTACCGCATTCCCAGTCTTACAGCGTGAGCTGTCTTGCATGGCTTGCAGCGTGCGCTTATCGTCTTGCTTAGGGCCTGCTATTTTCTTCCCTCGTATAGAAGAGTCTGCCCGGGTAGTGCGGCACGGCTTGGCTGCAACATACGCAATTTCAAACACCGACAGGAATCCTAATACCTGGAATGCCCACTGCTCAAAACAGGAGCCGTACCACGAAGAGCTCCAAAAAAGCAAAAAAGACAGAAGAGATCGATGATCGACGGAGCAATCCTTGCCCGTCGCAGCCCGGCTATGACAGTCGATATCCACGTTACGCCGCCGATCCTTCTTGGCCAGGATGCGCAGTCGACGAACCGAAGCGCCATCGCGATTGCTTTTACCACGCACCGTCTTCTCCGCATAAAAGAGAGGATATGTGGGAGAACGAGGAAGGCGAGCACAGGAAGACGACCCAACAGTCTATGTAGTCTCGTCTACAAGATGGAATCCTCGTAATCCTCATACTGAAGTGACGGTATAGGGTGAGCTCGCGTCGGTCCTTGCAAGACAGGCGCTGCGTCACTTAAGACCTCGCGCATGCGCACAACCAATCTCCTTCGAGAGAAAAGAAGGTATAAACCTTCAAACACGGAGACGAAATAACAGAGGAGAGAGTTTTTGGCCTTCGTGGTGTCTTCATCGGTTGTTTTGTGCCTGTATCTGCACGCCCACATTCTTTCATCGCAAATACGTACCGACTATTTCAACTTGCTGCCATTTTATCTGACATGCACATTAAGCCCCGCTTCCTGCACGTAACCTCCTTGCGTCGGCTGCTTCCGAAAAAGGGTATTAAGTTGTTCAAGAAAGCACGCGTAGTTCGAAAAAAGCTACGGATGCTTCCTTCATATTCGCCACTACGATTATAACCCTGCCCCACCGCAGTGGTCTATAGGGGCTAAAGTACTCCGCTGCTGACCAGCAGGTCGCGGGATCAAATCCCGGCTGCGGCGGCTACATTTTCGATGGAGGCGAAAATAGTGCATGTGCTCAGCTTTGGCTGCACGTTAAAGAACCCTAGGTGGTTGAAATTTCCGGAGGCTTCCACTGCGGAGTCTCTCATACACATATGGTGACCTTGGAACGTTAAACACCACATACCACTGAACGATTACACCCCTATTAGTCATTATATACACATTCGCGACTACTATTATACTCTTATTAGTCATTATATTCATATTCCCCACTAAGATTATACCCCTATTAGTGATTATATCTTTTGTCAGCTCTTTGCCATCTAACCGATTTTGCTTGTCCCAACAAAGCACTGTTACTCTTCTACATATTTTTCTTTTCTCGATTTTCTTAACCCGCCCCTTTCTTCCGCCTCAAGGCTCGCACTAGCAACGAGGCAAGTTTTCGCTAAAAAAAAGCAAGGATAATTACAGCGCACGTGTTTCTCTAATGTGGAGCACTGCAGAAACAACTATCCATGTATGCACGCCGAACTCATCAGAAGCAGGCGACAGCGAACGGAAACTTGATGCTGTTCTATGAATAACGAATTTCGCGGTTGCCAGCAGCCCCGCTTCTATACAGCGAACGATGCCGTGAACAGTTCAGGTCACTCAACATGGACAAGGCAGGTATACCAATACTCGAAGCCGTATAGATCGCTTTTTCAGCGAAGCCTCGTAAACGAAATTCAGCCTACGCAACGCAGCTGGACGCGCTTTCGTTGGTATAATAGAGAATGAGCGGGTGCCGCAACCGACGCTTCCTAAATCGATCCACTCGCATGTTTGCGCAAGAGCGTCGCGGCAACGACACAATGGCCCCGCCACGCCTCGCGTAACATCGACATCCGGCCATCACGAGAGCGGCGATATATACATTCTTTTAATACATTTCCGGAGTATCGATAGCTATAAGGGTGCGTCCAGAAACCTTTTATTCCGGCAGCGACGCGTTGCTATATGTAAGGAAACGGTCGTGACAAAGGCCTAAAAGAACGCGCGCAGAAAATATGACTACAGGCTTTGTTTTCGCGGCTGGAACACATGGTAACCGTGGACCTCATCTTACGCAACAGGCAGCGACGTTAGTATGTCGCATCCGAAAAGGAAAAGATTTCATGAAGGCCAACTGCCCCTTGTGTGTTGTGTGTGTATATATATATATATATATATATATATATATATATTATAACTCATCCCCTGATGAAGAGAGGACCCTTCGAAACTGTTGGGAAATATATTTATCCTTGTTGACAACGCTCCCGTAGTGCCATATCCCATACCTTCACGAAGAATAACTGGCCATTGAATTATTACTTCCACTATATATATATATATATATATATATATATATATATATATATATATATATATATATAATATATTTATTTATTTATTTTCAAGAAATACGGCCCAACGTCAGTCTCTGAATTAGTTGCCAAAGCGGGATTCAAACGGACTTCAGAAAGAAATGGAATTTCCCGTTTGTTGTTCTTCTTTAAGATAGTTAATGGTCGAATAAATAGTACCACAGGTGAATACTTAAAGTTCTCGTCCGGTTACTCTACCAGACAACGTCACAAACACACTGTCGTTCCTTTCCAGCCCAATAATAATACTTTCAAGTATTCCTTTTTTCCGCGCACTGCCAAAGAATGGAATGAGCTTGACAGCAAAATTATTGAAACAGCCAGTATCGAGGCATTTGAAAAATTTATATCTGACTAGTTTTTTTTTTTTCACGTGAAACATTTTTTATGTTGTTTGAAGTGCTTTGTTCTGTGTTGACTGCAGTATTGTACTGTTGATTTTGTTATACTATGTACACCCACTCTGCTATAGCCCCACGTTGGGGCTAGCAGTATTGCTAAATAAATAAATAAATATGTATATATATATATATATATATGTATATATATATATATATATATATATATATATATATATATATATATATATATTGTGAGACGGACGTCAGGTACGAAGGAGCGACCGTTGTATTTTAAACACAAACTCGCGAGCCAGCCCCCGAACAAGCGGAGTGAAGATGAACTACACATTCAGCGCTCGCACTATTTCCCTACGACACGAAAGTGGTCAGTAAGTGTACGAGCGCCGGATATTAGGCTTCAGGCGAGACACATGGACGATCTCGGTCCCGCGACGACGGCGATCAGAAGCCGAAGTAACCGGAGCGACGCGATAATTCACGGCCGATGTTCGTTCAAGTACGGTGTAAGGACCCAAGTATCTGTGAACGAATTTTTCACAGAGGCCGGGTGTGCGAATAGGTGTCCAGAGGAGCACTTTGTCACCTGGGTAGAATGACACAACTTGACGTGTCGCATCACAACGAACTTTTCGCTGGGCCTGAATGGTAGAGGTGTCTGCACGGGCGATCACGCGGCAGTGGTTGACCCGGGCAGCAAACTCTTCCGGAAGGGACGCACATGGGACAGAGGGCGTGGACAACAATCTAGTATCTAGAACAACAAATGGTTCACGGCCATACACAAGGAAAAACGGGCTGTGACTTGTAGTGCGTCGAATGGCAGTGTTCAAGGCAAACGTGACGAAAGGTAGTATTGTGTCCAAGTTCTTGTGATCGGGCTGGACATACATAGAGATCATGTTTGACAAATTTGTATGAAAACGCTCAGTGAGACCATTCGTTCGCGGATGATATGCCGAGGTAATCTTATGGATAGTGTCAGAGGCCTGTAGGACTTCAGCGAGCACATGAGAAAGCAATGTCTTGTCAATGTCATTCAGGAGAACACGAGGGGCACCATGGCGCAAGATAACGGCACGCAAAACAATGTAGGCCACTCCGGAGGCAACGCCTGAAGCAAGAGCTGCCGTCTCAGCGTAGCGAGATGGTCTACAGGAATAATAATCTATAGCGGTGACCGGCAGCGGTAAGCGAAGGAGCCTGTATAAAAGCCTATACCGACGAACTTGAAGGGAGCGGATGGACACGGGAGAGGTTGTAGAGGGCCGGCGGGACGAGAAGTCGAACGTTTTCGGTGCTGACATGAAGAACATGAAGTGACGTACTTGGAAACACTAGTGAAGAAGCCAGACCACAAAAAGCGAGTTAATGCGATCGTAGGTTTCATGGAAGGCTTCTAAAACTTGGAGTAGAAGTGAGCGAGGTATGACCGGAACCCATCGGCTACCGAGAGGATGGTAAATTTGCCGAAGTAGCACCCCATCATGATGTTTGAAACGCTAGAGTTGTCGTCGTAAGCGGCTGTTGGGAGCGCGGGACAAGCCGGTGAGCCTATGGATGATTGTACGGCAGTATGTGCCTGCACGTTGGAGCGTCAACGTCTTGGTGTTTTCGACCCGAACGGTATGTGACACTGTACTCATACTCCTGCATTCGGAGCACCTAAAGACCGAGGCATCCTGACAAGTTCTTCAAGGAGGACAACCAACAGAGCGCATGATGATCCATGACGATCGGGAAGCGGCGGCCTTACAAATAGGGGCAGAATTTTTGCACGGACCACACGATAGTCAGACATTCTCGTTCAGTGATGCTGTAAGTCGGTACCACTGGAGAGAGAGTACGGCTCTCGTAAGCCACGACTTGCTCTTGCAAAGCCTGGTCACGCCGACGAGGACAGCGCCGATACCATGCCCACTTGCGTCAGTGTGTAATATAGTAGGGGCTGTGGGATCAAAATGGCGGAGAACTTGCCCTGACGTGAGGCATTGCTTCAGGGTCTGGAAGGCAGCTTTACAGTCATCTGCCCAAATAAATGATGCACTTGTGGTAAGGAGTTTGGGAAGAGGAGCCGCGATAGTGGCGAAATCACGGACAAACCGGCGGAAGTAAGAGGCTAAGCCGAGGAAGCTGCGAAGGCCTTTTAGCGTGGTGGGCTTAGGAAAGTGGCCTGAAACTTTGATGCTGCGGCTCGCAAACCGACACTTCTCGGTATTTAGCTGAAGACCGGATTTGGCTAGGCATGTGAGTACCTCGTATAGACGTTCTATGTGTTGCGAGAAGCTAGATGAAAAGATGACGATGTCGTCCAGGTGATAAAGACAGGTTTTCCATTTCAGGCCCCACAGCACCATATCGATCATTTACTCAAATGTGGCTGGGGCACGGCAGAGCCCAAAAAGCATCACATTGAATACGACTATTAGCATAAGTGTCGTGAGCTTAAGAAGGAACGGCAAGATTTATTTGAGGAACTGCAACGGTTAGGCTCGCCACGTGACAGCGTGTCTGATAGTGTGTTTCCGCGTGGTCACTCGATCTTCAGAAAACAGGTGTTGTGACTTTTCTTGAAATTTTTGAATGCTGCAGACCTCACATGTGACTGGTGATAAGTGACAAATAGTGGTATAGTGCAGCGAGTTAGAGTACCGGCACGATACTGCACGTGGAATAGCACAGAGACAGCCGTCGTATGCAGGCTTACGTCGAGCTATGCACAATTTTTATTTTAAGAGCCTGCTCGTGCTTAGTTAAAGAACAAAGGACATTAGCTACAATTAGCAAGGAGAAAACCAGGCGGGGCAATTGCCTGCAAATTATGCAAGGCTAGATCCACCGGCTACCTACAACATCCTTAACCTTAACCTTAGGCCCATCAGGAGTAGCAAACGCCATCTTCTCTTCATCAGACTCATGCATCGCGATCTGTCAATAGCCAGATCGTAGGCCGAGGCTTGAAAAGTATTGTGCATACTGTAAGGCGTCAAGGGCATTGTCGATCCGATGCAAAGGTTATACATCCTTCCGGGTAATTTTGTTTAGTACCCTGTAATGAATGCAAAATCGCAATGATCCATCTTTTTTCTTTAAGGCAACAGGAGAAGACCAAGGACTTGGTGAAGGCCTGATAACGCTGCGTGCGAGCATGTCATCCACTTGCTCCTCCATAACCTTTTGTTTTGGAGAGTACACACGGTAAGGGCGACGGCGAATGATAAGAGACCCGTCTGCAGCGATGCGATAAGAGGCCACCGTAGTTTGAGCCAAGCCACCCGAACAAACGTCAAAACAAGTCTGGTGTTTCGTTAAAAAGACCATTAAGTCATTAGTTTGCGTTGGAGTAAGATATGGACTCAAAGTGGCTTTAAAAGCGCATTAGATGAGCCTCTTGGCGGCGTACACTTAGCGACTGACGACGGAGACGATACAGTGACGACACATACCGGTGCTATGTTGATAAGGCTGGCAACAGTGGACCCCTCTCGCAGTAGTTGTGGCTCTGTTGTCTTGTTGTAGGCGGTGAGACTGGCATGACCACGCGAAAACCGCACTAAACAACAGGCGATGGCGATTCCTCGGAAAATGCAGCGCTGATCAGGGACAACCACTGCGTCACTGTCAAGAGTATCGCTGGTACTAATGGTGAGGATACGTTCTTGGGCCGGGGGCAGTACGAAATCTGCAGCTACGACAAGGTGAGGCGACGAGAAATCGTAAGCACTAGAATGCTCAGTGTCCGTAATGCGAATAACGGGCGGACCACACGAAATGACAGCGGAAGCAGCTGACAAGATGTCCCAGACCAATATAATCGGATGAGCACATGGAGAAAGCACAGCAAGTTGTGTATGGTGGCGAATTCCGTCGACCAGAACACGAACAGTGCATTGTCCAGTATGGTAAATTCGATTGTCATAAGCACCACATAACACCGGACACACATATCGATTTGGGACTTTTCGTACACGATGACATAGTTCACGATCAATGACCGAAATGGTGGCTCCAGTGTCCACGAGTACGTCAACCGAAATGCCTTCTACAAAAACAGCCAGTAAATTTGCAGGGCGCGCAGGAGGAATTGTGAGACTTCGACGACACGCAGTTTTTTCTCCAAAACTGCAGCTTCTAATTTCTCAAGTGGCTGTCGAGGGGCATCAGGACAGAACGTAAAGGCGAACTAGTACGGCAGAAGGGCGATGGTGAATGACGGCAGGGTGAGCGGGAAGAACGAGGGTCACCATGGGACAAAGGAGGTGAAGGCGAACGTCGTGACGAGGCAATGTAGGTTCCTGGAACGTATGGGTCGGACCTCGCAACACGGTCACTCTCGTACGAAGAATAACCTCGTCGTTCATCTTGCTGGCGCTGGCGGCAAAAGCGGGAGGTGTGTCTTCGTATGCCACAGTAGTAGCAGACAGGGTGCGTAGGGCGCCAGGCAGGGAAGTGTGGTTGTAGTAGTGCCTTGGCTGACATCGCGGCCAAATGGTCGTATACAGGCGCATCTACACTAGAACGACACGACACTGACATGACCCGACGAAAACACGATGAAGACGCAAACCATCGGCTGACGAGTCGCCCGCCGACGAAGTCACCAGACCCCGTGGTCACACTAGGCCGACGACGACGCCTCAAAAGACAGCATTTCACCTTAGTGTAACATGATGAGAGACACCAAACCCCAGCAAAACGCATCCACAGACCTGTCGTTGGGAGGTCAGTGGCTGAGCGAAAATTCTCCCCGTGTCTTGGCTTCAAACGACCACGATTCGGGCAATCTTGGGGGAGCTAACAATGCCCTCTCAGAGGCTTTCTCAGTGTCTGAATAGGCAGCTCGAGCACCCAACGGAAGTCTTTTCTTCGCTTCCCTACTGTGTGCACCACCTTTGTCCCTCGTTACCATGAATTTGGTGCGGGCTGCGCCACTTAGGGGGAGAGGGACAATGGCAGAGCGGGGAGCATAGTTGAAAATGAGGTGCAGGTGTGCAAGTTTAGTCGGTGTCGCTGCGTGTGCCTCCAAAGTGACTACAGAGTTGGCCAACGGAATACTGTGAACACAAGGCGCGAGCGGAGTCCTCAAGAGACCACCCGGGGCCTGCTTGTCTCTTTGCAGTGTACATAGGCCGACGACAAAAGAAAAGACACTCCTAAAGACAGCCCGCTGACCAAAATTGGTGTCGTGTCTCTCTAGTGTAAACGCGCCTTACGACGTTCGCAGGTACAGGTGGAGTTGGTGCACGAGGCCGTGAGACGACTTCGGCATACGTGGGCACATGTAAGGGCGCAATGGGCGGGGTACGTGCGACGCTCGTCATCGACGCCAATTCATCCTTGATAGTTTCCCGCAGGTTAGGAGGAGCGGGCGGACAAATGAAGTAGGTACGCTGGCAGGATCAAGGCTTTGAAGTTCCTCTCTCAGTATGGTGCGAATTAAGCGCGCTGCTTAAATGTCGCCAGCAAGACGATTGTCACAGGAAGCGTGTGGAAAGCGCATTGAGTAGAGTGCGTCCAGGCGCTGGCAGGTGGTAATTATGTCCTGTACTGTTGTCAGGCTCTGCATGACAAGAGCATTAAAGGCGACGGCGTTGATGCTTTTTAGCACATGACGAATACGACCGGCCTTCGACATGTCACTTTAGGGGCAGCGGCAGAGGGCCAGAACGTCCTCAATGTACGATTCATACATTCGTCTTCAATGTACGATGTGTAAAATTTGTCGGGCCCCTGGGTGCGAGTACCGAGCTTCTGTTTCGCTACTTAGAGCGTCCTGCAGAAGTGCCAAATATCTGACGCAGCTGCACCCTGAATGCTGACCAATCAGGAAAGTCGCGTTCGTGGTTATAGTACCACGTCTTAGCGACTTCCCTGAGATAAAAGGGAAGATATCGCAGCTTGTGTGCCACATCCCAGTAATTGCAAGCATTGGTGCGGTCGTAACTACCTAGCCGTTCTTCCAAGTTCTCGCCGCGAAGGCCAGAACACACTAGAGGTTCTCGCTGCTAGGTACTCACGGTGTGGTGAGGCCCAGCAGGCTGAGCGGGTGCGACGAAGGCGGCAAGGGGTAGTGCGCCATTTTGCGCCCGTCACTGTTGGCAAGCACAGCCATCGACCAGACGGGAGGAATAACCGGTAGAGCACGAGGACGTTGGAATCACAGCACCTCCACCACTTGTGAGACGACGTCAATTACGAAGGAGCGACTGTTGTATTTTCAACAAATACCCGCGAGACAGAGCCAACCACCAAAAACGCGGCATATATATATATATATATATATATATATATATATATATATATATATATATATATATATATATATATATATATATATATATATATAATGGGCATTTAAAGCACGCTTCTTCATCACCTTCATCACCTGGGCTTCCTGTAGAGGTTCCCGAACCAACCTCGTTCTAACGCAGCATCTATTCCTGCAGCCCACAGGAAGCCAACTTACCGACAAAGATATCTTCAATTTAAAACCAGCGATGTCAAACACTGCAAAACAAGTATCCCCTATAGCCAACCTATCCGTTTTAAAAGAATTTGTTCGGACAACAGGGAATTCACTCGCAAATGTGACCAGCTCCGTAAAGCATTAAACGAACAACAATATCCTTCACAAATAATCGACGACGCTCTCCAGCGGGCCAAATGTCTCGATCGTGAAGAGCTCATCAGTAAGGACAAACGATCAGCGCCACCTTCCCGAACCAACCTGGTTCTAACGCATTCTGCATCTATTCCTAACGTGTCGCGTATATTCAGAAAGCATTACAACTTATTTAAACAGAGCGATCGGCTTGAGAACATCTTCCCTGAATCACCACGAGTTGTATATCGGAGATCAAGGAACTTTCGCGACATTGTAACTTCTTCCAAGACTAGATTCATTGCTCCTGTTGGTTGTCACCCCTGTAAAAAAACTGCGATGTAAAGTTTATGCGAACATGACCACTGCGGCTGTTGCTAAAAGCACGGCATCTAACTTTTCACTTAAAATTAAAGTGGACTTGAACTGTGATAGCAGCAACATCATTTAATTGCTTGAATGCTCAATCAGCCACATGCAATGCATCGGTCAAACAAAGACGTGCTTTCGTATCCGTTTCAACAACCACAAATCACACGTAAACAGTTTGCCACATCTCCCATTGTCCAAGCATTTTCAACTACCAGGTCATTCGTTTGACAAGATTATGGTGACGCTATTAAAGTCAGGCTTTAAATCAAACCATGACCGCTGATTGCGAAATTCGAGAACCTTTCTTGATTCACAAATTCAATATCTTGTTATCCGGCATTAACGAATGCGTAGGCAAAGTGTCATTTTTTTCTACGATGCCCTGACGTCCGCATTTTGGCGAAATATTTAAAGAAGCATCCCTAACGTATTTTCTACGTCCTAAAGGTTATGACATATTTTTTTTTTTGTTTTTCATGCATGATCATCGTCGTCAATGGTGAATGTTACCTTTTTACATGCCCATATTCTTTTCTATTTTATTAATTTTTTTCTAATGTTTTTCAGTGTTGTCACGGCTGTTTTGAAAATTTTGTGACACTCATAGGCTGATCGCACGTGTTCATTCCTGCCCATAAAAGCGGCCACATACTCGTGCGGGCGAGTTGAAAATGATGCATGTTCTAAAAAGACAGCGCTACCAATACGGAGCACAAGAATAGCATTCTGACACAGCATGAACACTATATACTGCGTCCTTTTTTTCCTCTTACTGCCCTCTTCCAATATGAATAACATGCATAAGAATAAAACAAAAGGCAAGCTCACGTGTCCTATAACACAGAAAGACAGCTCTTCTTTGCACCTACCTGTAAGAAAGAATTAGACCACCATGAAACAAAGTTCACACAAGAAAAAAAAGGTCATCGCTATAGTTCCGTCGAAAGGCAAGTGACAAATTTCTAAAAAAAAAAAGCTCGGAAAAAAAAACAAGAAAAAGCGAAACGCCAGAGAAGACAAATCGATCTAAGACAAAAACCTAGATAAAAGAAAACCGGAATTTCGCGGGTAAGCCTCATTTCAGAGTAAGAATGCTACAGAGATAGGGAGGACCATTAACTAAGTAACAAAGTTAATTCAAGTTCTCGCTTGACATTGTTGCTTACTCAGACGGCGAGAAAACGCGATGCCCGTTTCTTTATTATGTTTCTTTTTTGCCGCATATAATGGCAATACTCCTGAGAAGAGCGGGAAGAGTGAGCTTTAAGTGTATTTGTTTTATTAATTTGAACTGAGATGAAAAATACTACGAATAAAATTGGAGACTGATATTACATTCCATAAAGACGACCCGTCACTTCAAGAAGTCACAAATGATCGATTATTACAATGGAGAAAATCAATCACAGGTCGTCTTCATTTTAATAAATTTTGAGCCGGCATTATGTATTTATTTATTTATTTTCAAATACTTCAGCCCTATTCAGGGCTAGCTGCGGTAGGGTACATAAATATAACAGCAAAGAATAACAAGAATATTACAACAAATTCTTTACATCATCACCTTCCAAGCACAACCGGGTATAGAATGAAAGAAAAAATATTAACGTTACTCAAATAAGTCTAAAAATTTGATATGTTCATTTCGCGAACAAAACCAGGTAATTAGTTTCAGTAAACAATTGTCCTTAGAAAAAAAAATGTATTTGAACATGTTAGTACGTGCAAAAAAAATGGCTTAATGTGATTGTGAGATCTTCTCGTTGGTAGAGCACTAGCATGCACGACTAATTGTCTAGATAATTATAGCGCACCATTACGTTGTCGCAAACATTAAATAATTTCTTTTCTTGCTGTTTGAACCATTTTGCCGCCACAGACGCCTAATAAAATAATTATTTCCCACTGGTTTTTCATTTGAAACACCGTAACGACATAGGCCTCGCACATTCATTATATGCGGTAATATACCGTTCACTTGTAATATCAAATATTATATCGACACGTAAGGAGTAAAACTGCGTGCAAAGGCTAAAACCGTACTTATTACAAGAAGTTTAAAAAAAATGCTGTTATGGAAATTCTTGCCCAAGAGTGAAGCCGTGCCAACCATAAGAAGGCGGCCGCAGCCATCTTACTAGGGGCATGATGCGCTGTTAGCGTAGGCGATTGAGAAGAATCGTCTTCCTCGCAGGCCCAACGAGTTTAACGTGGCAACTTTTTCGGGCCACATAGTGCTCAAAGTGCGTCCTTAAGTTTTATGTTACTAGTTTTCTTTAGTAACCCTCAAAGTTTAGGCCAATTGTATTGGAGATTAAGTCACTGATACTAGTCTCTGCGCATTGTTTTTTCGGAAACAACTGTCCTTCAATTTAATTAACGTAGCCTTTAGACTAACAGATCGAAGCCACTTGATGTCTAAGTGGGCACCACCAGATGATAGCATGTTTCTGAGATCTTTGGAGGGCAAAAGCTGGCTTCACTACTGCCGGCAAAGCATTGCGGGGGCTTCCACTCCAGCA
Organism: Rhipicephalus microplus; assembly: GCF_043290135.1. NCBI lineage: Eukaryota > Metazoa > Arthropoda > Arachnida > Ixodida > Ixodidae > Rhipicephalus > Rhipicephalus microplus. Next base: position 29,041 of record NW_027465133.1, on the reverse strand, counting down.
TTTTTTTTAAACCTGCTCGACTTATTATAACTCGACACAGCGCAGCGAGCTCGAACTTCGACGCCCCGCCGTGGTGGTCTAGTGGCTAAGGTACTTGGCTGCTGACCCGCAGGTCGCGGGTTCGATTCCCGGCTGCGGCGGCTGCATTTCCGATGGAGGCGGAAATGTTGTAGGCCCGTGTACTCAGATTTGGGTGCACGTTAAAGAACCCCAGGTGGTCAAAATTTCCGGAGCCCTCCACTACGGCGTCTCTCATAATCAAATGGTGGTTTTGGGACGTTAAACCCCACAAATCAATCAATCAAATCAGCTCGAACTTCGTCGACAGTGAACGCAGGTGTATATTAAAAGTGCGTACACTACACAGATGTGCACTGAAATATCTGACACGAGAACTTGTCAGCGACAGTCTGTCAAAATTAATCTCGTGCAGCTTTCGTGTCGACTTGTAAATATACGTTTGACGAGTGCACAACATTGGGCACGACCGTGAAGTAAGTGGAATGCAGGCAATCCGTCGCAGCCAGCGTCTACGCACAACTGAGTTTATTCTACTAAACTTTATTCAATATATATAGTTTGCATATGCGCCGTCGCGTGCACACAAACTTCCACTACGAGTTGGTGCACGTCCACGTGTATACAAAGCTTTGCGACTGTCAACGTATAGCTCCCTTCCTTCTTCCCCTCCCCCAACACACAAACACACTCATGCGCACACTGAAGCGCACAAAGACACGCACGCGCTGCAGCGCGCAAGCTAAATTTAACTATACGAGTCAGCGCTTGTTTCGCGTCTACTTCACAGTCAGGTCCAAAAATACGCGATTGCCAAAGCTGCGAGTATGAACTATAAAGCACGCACGCACGCACACACAAACACGCACACACTAACATCTTCCACGGAACTTTTTCAATTAGACAACACATTTAATTTGTGTGTATGTCTCCTCGCATATATTATCGTGCGCAACAAAATGGAAGGCACCATGACACTCGACATAAACTGCACTGTACAATAGCGACGAAGCTGATATACATGGAAACGGAGCTTAATATAAGTCGAATAGCGTGACAATTCCGCGGACACTTTCAATTCCGCTTTATGCCGTTGGCCATGATGAGACACTCGTATGCGTGCACTGCAATATGAATACGCGCGAGACAAACTTAATTTCACCAAGGGACACAAATGACGCACCAACGACTAGGTTTGCGGCAACTGTTCGCAAGAGATTAAAGGCACTCGAAGTTCTGGAAAAACGGAATGATTAATGCCAGTCCCCGTTGTCTCCAATTCACGCTCTATTCGCTTTTTAAAGCGCCACGCTGCGCGGAGCCAGAGAAGGGATGAAACAACGGTCGGCTGGAACGGCTCGCTTGCCGCTCCATAGATGCGGCACAAGTTTGACGGCTGGCAGACAAGGCTGAGCTCCCATGAAATTTTCGGGCGAACACTCTTTCGGTGGCGGTGTCGTACGCAAAAAGCCCGACACACTCGAGCACGCAAAACCCTATAGCAAAAATGCATCGATGGCATGCGAATGCACAGGCTGCGAGATTTCCAATAGTTGATGTACTCTCGATCGTGGGCTTGTCGGCGATCAGTCACTGGTGATATGACAATCATAATCGTTCATCGAGATGACTTGTCACTACACGTCACTATATTATATTATTGCCCGGATATGAGCGCACGGCCGTCGTTGCTGCGTATAGCAAATAAGGCCCCGGGGATCTCGTGCCACCAAGTTCCATCAAAGTGGTGCAGTCTAGTTGGTTACAGTGCTCGGTCGCGGAGGCCACATTTTCGAAGGAGGCGAAAGCGCTCGAGGTCCGTGTACTTGGATTTACGTGCACGTAAAAGAACCCCAGACAGTCGAAATTTCCCGAGCCCTCTCCTACAGCGTCTCTTACAGCGTCTCTCGTAATATTATCACGGTTTTGAAACGTTAACACCTAATAATTGTTGTTATCCCTCACAACAGTCAGGAGGAGGCAGCATTGTGCAATCAGAAAGAAAGAAAGAAAGAAAGAAAGAAAGAAAGAAAGAAAGAAAGAAAGAAAGAAAGAAAGAAAGAAAGAAAGAAAGAAAGAAAGAAAGAAAGAAAGAAAGAAAGAAAGAAAGAAAGAAAGAAAGAAAGAAAGAAAGAAAGAACTTTAAGCAGGCCCACGCCAAGCTTTGCTTTCCCCCCAATTTCGCCGCAAAGCAAGGGTTCCTATAGAGCAGGCCAGAAACGAAGGTAAACAACCAGCATAGTGTAAGAGGAGTGGGAAAAAGCACGCAGCTACAAGGACAGAAAAGATTGAATTTACCGGCTTCGCGTCAGGCAACTGCTCGCTAAGCACGACGAGTACGCGCTCGATCGGAAGTTCGAGCACGCCTACGTGCTTTTTCCCGTGCCCCTATCACGTAATTCTGTCGTCGTCAGACCAGCCCAGCTGAGAATACCGGCTCGGCACTGAAATCGGCAATGCCCTGCTCAGCCTTATCGTAGATTCGGGAACTTGACGCGAGAACTGGATATAGACCTAACCGTCAGCGGTATAGGGCCGGACAACCAGTGTTCACATAGGCTTTGCTTTATAGTGCCTATACCGCAACTATGCCTCCTTCAGACCAGTACGTTCCCAAATACCGCGGTTTCCCGGCACTTCGTGCCGCGTACTTCTGGAACGTTCCCAACTCGTCAGGTCCTCTCCAACACTTTTCACATCGTGGCTTCACATCTTGCCGCCCCGTTCTCGTTTAGACGCGAAGCAGCTTGTGACGGAGATCAATCCGGTGCAGTGCGGTGCGACCACCCTTACGGCGCATGCGCAACAGCTGGTCCAAGCACTGCCAAAACGCGCTCACACGCTAGTGCGCTCCTACCTCCGCAAGTGGCCGTGTAAGAGGCTGTGGCCTCTCCCCCTCACTCGCTCTCTCAGCAATCACGTTATGGCGTCGGGAAGCGAGATTTTACAGACGCTCGATGAACGCACGCGCTCCTGAGTGGCGCGCTTCAGGAACAAGCGTTCGGGAAGAGTAAGGGCAAAAGAAACCACTGAATTCATAGGGTGCTTCACTTTCAAAGACGCGTTTACGATACACCCCCCCCCCCCCCGCCCCATCCCTCCTGCATTCTCACTATAGCATTTCTGTCAGCACCTTTGTGGCATCTCTTCATCTCTAGCCCCTCTATACTCGGCGGCAACTTTTCTTGGCAGTGGAGCGAAGGCTACAGAGTCAAGTCGCAGGAATCCTACCACCAGTGAACGTAGTTCCACAACAGCCACCGTATTTTCACCATGAAATATTGAAGTTCCCCCTTTATTTTCTACGTGGAGCCATTTGAGACTGGACGTAGCTCCCACCGTAAGACAGTTGAACGCACGAGAAAGTCCCGCCTTTTTACGTGCACCTCAGTCACTAAGCGGCGTCTACGTCTACACGAAACGCTGATGGTGCGCCCCCGTCACTTTCCACAGCGTTACGAGACGCGCACCAAGACGGACTACTTCGCGTAGTGATACATGGGCAGAAGCTCCACCGTCGTAGCTTTCCCTTCAGCGCCAAGAATAATTGTCGCCGAGTATACTTTGTAGCACGGTTCCCCGCAGCTCCCCACTCCCGAAGCTGATAATTTCGCAAATATTTATGCTTTCAAAATGAAACTACTTTACCCGTGAAATCAGTAAATGAAAATCTATAGCAGATGACTGAATTTTTTTCAGGATTTAAAAACATCTGAAAGTAAACATCTCAAAGTACAATTCTTTTCAATGGGCACTTTACGGATGCATACACTCTAGGCGAAAAAAAAAAAAAGGAAGGGGCGGGGGCAAGTATTGGCATGCTTCGCTGCAAATGTCGCCGAAAGACGACATTCTTCTGCCAGCCTTCTTTCGAGCGTAGCGTCGCATTTCCAGCACAGCCTAAGAAATACCAGAGCCTTCAGAATTACGTACCTAAGTATTTTCCAGTAAAGGAACCTACAACCGTATATTTATGTATTGATGTTGCGCGCTTCAAATGTTCGTAATGTTCGCTTTTTGATTGACCATGTTCACAAGTACGAACGCAGCCCCCCCCCCCCCCCCCGTTCAAGATGTCTGGGCGTTCACAAGGTACCTAAACTTTCTTCGGGTGGCTGAATGGTTTAGTATGACAGTCAGAGCAAAATTTCTGCGTGCACAGGTGACCTTATATTGTAACTGGGACTGGTCATCGCTCTGCCATAATAAAGTAAATAATACTCATCGCACATTTGTTCTAATCACACATATTCAAAGAAAGACAGTCTTTAAAAAAAAAAAATTGCCCGCAGCTTCCCTCGGGGGAACACTGAGGAGGATGCGGAGCATATAATTGGTTAACGGGGTGTTAAAGTGCGACTTACTTGGGTCGATGGCTAAATTGGTTAACGTGGTTGTGAAATGGGGTGTTAAATTGCGACTTACTTGGGTCGATGGCTAAATTGGTTAACGTGGTTGTAGGAGGGGGTGTTAAATGAGTGAACACGTACACACGTATGCGAAAGGGCGGCGCTGGTCGAAGGGACGTCGATCATTGTGTTTGTGGATTCGTTGGAATTCATTTCACCGCGACCTTGGACGTCGACGCGCCGTACAAACCAACCGACGAGCGGCAGCTGAGCGAGCGAGCGCCGACCTTGAGTATATATACAGCACGACGGCGCATGCACTGTCAGCTGTTGAATGTTCTCGAAGCGCGACGCCACATGCGCGTCCACTGGAGAATCAGGAGAATTGTAGATGTCGAACGCGGTGTGTAGAGGAGGAAGGGTGCACAGATGGTGGAGGAGTGAAGCGCGCGCGGTGTGTAGAGGAGGAAGGGATGCACAGATGGTGGAAGAGTGGGCGACGGCGTGACGGCGCATGCGCGCGCGTCAGCTGTCGAATGTTCGAGAAGCGGTGCGGACGGCGCACTACAAGGCGCGAGTATAAGATGCTCCGCATCTAAAAGGCGTATTTGAGGCGTCTCTTTGGAACGCAACAGTAATCTTCATCTAAACTGCTTCCGTTTGCACGCTTCGAAAGCTTCGCGCACGCAATTTTCTTATCGAGAATCGTATGCCGTGCCCTAGCACACACGTCGTTCGTGAGCAAATTGTATAGGACACGTGCAGATAACGCAACGAAGGCATGCGATATAGGCGGCGCTTAGTGATAACAAAATGGTACTCATTTTGTGAAGGAAAACTGCGCTGAAAAGAACAAAAAACGTATAAAAGGAACTGAGAGGAGAGGCAGAGCGATGCTGGAACAATTAACGTTGTGTGGCAGGACGGCGCCAAAAATACACCCCCTTTTCTTAAATTGTAGAGCTCACATGCCGGGTTCAATATCAATCTGTCGAAAATGATCATGGCTAAGAACTTTACAGATGGGTTGCAACAGTGCTTCCTACTACGCTCACAGATAATCCTCAATCTCTTAAGGACCAGCCGGCGGTGTACAATAGCGTTATGAAAATGAAAGCGTGCCTAATTCTTTAGGTCTAAATCACACACTAATAGCTGTTCCGGGTGCAGGCGGTGTTCAAAAACATCTGCACGAAGCTTAGTGAGACGCTTGGAAAGACATGCGCACGCACGAGAGAGGGGACGTCCTCTAGTCACATAAGAGAGGGGGTACAATGTCATTATTAATTAATTATTTATATTGTTGCGAATGTATTTACTACTTTAGAGTAGAAAAGTACTCCAGCAGTCAAGATGGCAGCCGTTGTGTATTTCGAACAGCCCAAAAACGTCGTCGTCTTCTTCTTCGCACCGCCCGCATAGCTGCATAGCCGCGAACCCGCAACATCGACCTCCGGCGGCGAAAAGCGCCGACCCGGCGCTTGTTAGCAGGTGTTGGACGAGATGTACGGCTTGAGGCGAGCGACGTGGACGATGTCGGAAGATGTGGAAGGTATCGAAGGGTTTAGAGGTGCTATTTCATAGGTAACATCAGTTACCTGCCGTAGCACACGATAAGGTCCGGAATACTTGGGTAGAAGCTTTTCAGCCAGACCAACATGTCGCGACGGAGTCCACAGAAGAACGAGGTCACCTGGACTAAAGTGGACGTCCCGATGGTGGCTGTCATAGCTACGTTTCTGACGGAGCTGCGAGTCCGAAAGGCGCTGGTGGGCAATCTGACGGGCTTTCTCCGCGGTGCTAATAGCGCGGCGAGCATATGCTGTGGACAGGTCGGTAGGGTTGGGTACAAGCGTGTCGAACGGCAATGTCGGGTCTCTTCCATACAAAAGGTAAAAGGGAGAATATCCAGCAGTGTCGTGGCGTGAGCTATTGTAAGCGAAAGTGACAAAGGGTAGCGCAATGTCCCAGTCACGATGATCCGTCGACACGTACATGGCGAGCATGTCAGTGAGTGTGCGATTCAGACGTTCTGTGAGGCCGTTTGTTTGAGGATGGTAGGCCGTCGTAAGCTTGTGCTTGGTTGCACAAGAACGAAGTAGATCGTCAATTACCTTAGATAAAAAGTAGCGACCGCGATCGGTGACCAGTTGACGAGGAGCACCATGATGTAAGATGACGTCTTGAATCAAAAAGTCGGCGACATCTGTAGCGCAGCTGCTTGGAAGAGGTCTCGTAATTGCGAAACGGGTCGAGTAATCTATGGCGACGGCGACCCACCTGTTACCGTCGGTAGAAAGAGGGAAAGGGCCCAGCAGGTCGAGGCCGACACGATAGAAAGGCTCGGCAGGTACGTCGATCGGTTGAAGGAGCCCGGCGGGGTGTACCGCTGGCCTTTTGCGGCGTTGGCACGACTCACAAGACCTAACATAACGTTGTACAGAACGGTAGAGGCCGGGCCAGAAAAAGCGTCGGCGGACACGGTCGTACGTTCTGGCAACACCAAGGTGGCCAGCCGTTGGTACATCATGTAGTTGCTGAAGTACGGTCGAGTGCAAATGAGTGGGTATTACGAGTAGTAGTTCGTTTCCCACATGGTGCATGTTGCGGCGGTATAAAATGCCGTCTATGACAACGAACATGCGAAGCGAATTGTCTGTACAGCCTGTGTTCAGGCGGTCGATTAGCTCGCGTAGGGACGCGTCACGCCGTTGCTCACATCCTATGTTGCCGAAAGCAGAGAGCGAGGAAATACAGATGGACGCGTCGTCGGTTACTAGATCTGGAGCGTCAACGGGGTACCGAGAGAGGCAGTCGGCGTCTTGGTGTAAACGGCCAGACTTGTAAACCACTGTGTATGTGAATTCCTGGAGGCGCAGAGCCCAACGAGCAAGGCGCCCCGTTGGATCTTTGAGGGCTGAAAGCCAGCATAGAGCGTGATGGTCAGTGGTAACTGTGAAAGGCCGGCCATATAAATAGGGGCGGAATTTACCAACTGCCCATACAAGCGCCAGGCACTCGCGTTCCGTAATAGAGTAATTGCGTTCGGCAGGAGAAAGGAGCCGGCTGGCATACGCAAGAACTCGATCGTGACCGGATTGACGCTGGGCTAAAACCGCGCCAATACCGTAGCCACTAGCATCAGTGCGGACCTCGGTTGGAGCAGACGGGTCGAAGTGGGCGAGAATCGGTGGCGTGGTCAGAAGTGTTATGAGCTGGGAAAAGGCCGTGCCTTGATCAGGACCCCACTCAAATGGTACATCTTTCTTCAAAAGATCAGTGAGGGGGCGTGCGACCTCTGCGAAGTTTCTGACAAATCGTCGGAAATATGAGCATAGGCCCACAAAACTTCGAACGTCCTTGACACAAGTCGGTACAGGAAAATCCAGGACAGCTCGGACTTTGTCGGGATCGGGGCGGATGCCGGAGGAGTCAACGAGATGCCCTAGAATAGTAACTTGGCGATGCCCAAAATGGCATTTCGAGGAATTAAGTTGGAGCCCAGCCTCTCGAAATACTGAAAGAATTGAGGAAAGGCGCTCGAGGTGAGACTTAAAGGTTGGGGCAAACACAATCACGTCGTCCAGATAACACAGGCAGATAGACCATTTAAAGCTGCGCAAAAGCGTGTCCATCATCCGCTCGAACGTTGCCGGCGCATTGCACAAGCCAAACGGCATTACCTTGAATTGGTAGAGACCGTCAGGCGTTACAAAGGCGGTCTTCTCCCGGTCGAGGTCGTCCACGGCGATCTGCCAGTAACCGGAGCGTAAGTCTATCGAAGAAAAATAGGTTGCGCCATGAAGGCAGTCCAAGGCATCATCAATACGAGGAAGCGGGTAGACATCCCTTTTGGTGACCTTGTTTAAATGCCGATAGTCCACGCAGAAACGCCAGGTATTGTCCTTCTTTTTAACTAAGACTACAGGGGACGCCCACGGACTCGATGAGGGCTCTATGATGCCTTTTGTGAGCATCTTATTCACCTCCTGTTGGATAACTTGGCGTTCTGATGGTGACACTCGATAGGGACGCCTGTGAATTGGAGCTGCATCACCGGTATTAATGCGATGTTTGACTTGCGATGTTTGACTTATGGGCCTACCGTCAAAGTCAAATATGTCCGAATAGCTCGTGAGAAGATCAGTGAGGTCTTTGACCTGAGACGGCAAGAGGTCTGAGGCAATCATCTTAGTTACATTGTTGAGCCGTGTAGATTTGGCTGCGTCGGTGCTATGCAGGTTCGGCGAGGCGACTGTGGCCAGTTCACGTGACACTGATGAGATCTGGCACTCGTGTGACGGTGAAAGAGTGGCGAGAACAATGCCTTGTGGTAGGATTTGAGGGCTGAGTCCGAAGTTCAGAAGAGGAAGGCACGTCTTGTTCGCTGTGACAGTTAATATGGTGTACGGGGAGGAAACGTTGCGGGCCAATAAAACACCGGGAGAGGGAAAGACCACGTAATCCCCATCCGGAACACTGGGATATGGTTCAACTGTGACACAAGTTAGGGCTTGGGGTGGGAGGCGAACAAACTCAGCGCACGAAAGCTTGTTCTGTACCATCTTCGACTCTTCGGTGGCCGCAGGCAAGTCAAGTTGCACGACGCCGGCTGAGCAGTCAATTACAGCGGAGTGGTCGGACAAAAAATCGAGTCCAAGGATGACGTCATGTGGACAGTGAGCGAGGACATGGAATAGAACGGACGTCTGGCGGTCGGCGAATCTCACACGCGCGGTGCACATTCCGAGCACAGCCGGGGTCGCTCCACTAGCGACACGTACAAATAGGGACTCTGGCGGCGTAAGGACCTTGTTTAATCGTGCACGGAGGTCAGAGCTCAGAATTGAAATATGTGCGCCGGTGTCAATAAGGGCAGTAACAGGAAGGCCATCCACTTCTACATCAAGCAGGTTCTTGTCCGTAGTCAAGGTCAGCAGAGGGTTTTCAGGTCGGGAGTCCAATGCAGCGTCACCTCCGGGAGCTGCATTGCTCAGTTTTCCGAAGAAGGGCGTCCACTAGGGTGGGGCGACGAATAGCGGCGGTGCTGAGGTGACCTGGAGCGACGGTCATGCGGGGACGGCGAACGGCTGGACCGGCGGACTGGTGTCGCAGGAGTGCCATTGTACGGTCCATCGTCACGAGCGCTGTACTGCAGGGGCCGGTGGTTGTCGTCACGTCGATAGCCAGGAAACGACCGAGGTGGATACGTGCGGAAACGACAGTAGCGGGAGATGTGTCCTACACCATGACAATGAAAACATATAGGCTTGTCGTCCTGTGTCCTCCACTGAGCAGGATCACGATAGCGGCGGAATCTTTCTGGTGCAGGAGAAGGCGCTATGGTACTGACCCGAGGTTCCGTCAACGAACACACAGGCTGCAGCCCAACGTTTGCCAGCTCCTCTCTCACGACCTGTTGGATCAACGAGATCGTTGGTCGATCATCAGATGGGCGGGTCAGAAAAGACGGAGACGCGGCCTCGATTTCTCTACGAACGATGCGAACCACACTTTCGTTGTTATGTGGTTGACTGCATGGCGGCTGAAGGTCCTCGCAAGATGACGTAGCGGCCGTGTTCGGAAGTCGCAAGAAATTCTTGGCGACCCGGCGACTCTTCAGCTCTTCGAATCGGCGGCACTCTTTGATGATGTCATCAATGGTGGAACAGTCTTTGGAAACCAGTATGTTAAAAGCATCATCTGCAATGCCTTTAAGTAAATGGCTTACTTTGTCTTCCTCGGACATGTTGGGGTCGGCACGATGGCAAAGGGCGAGAACGTCAAGGATGTAGGTGACATATGATTCGGTCGTAGTTTGTGCCCGACCAGAGAGTTCTTTAGAAGCGGCCCGCTGGCGTCCGACGGCCTTACCAAACAGGTCACGAAGCTTCTGTTTGCAAGTATCCCAGCTGGTTATGTCCGCTTCATGAGCCTCGAACCACGCGCCAGCTGTTCCGCAGAGATAGAAGCCAACGTTGGCGAGCATCATCGTAGGGTCCCACCGGTACACTGCTGCAAACCGCTCGAACTTCGGAATCCAGTCGTCAACGTCAACATGGTCGGTGCCGCAGAAGTTGCCAGGGTCGCGCGGTTGCGTCAATACGACCGGCTGTACAGGCTGCGCCGGAGTCGCGGCTGAAACAGGAGCGGCAGAATTGGTTTCTGTTGCCATGGTCGGGCAGTCGAGAACACGTCCGCTTCGAAGTTCCGTCTTGCGTCGTACCCAGCGCCACCACCAAAATGTTGCGAATGTATTTACTACTTTAGAGTAGAAAAGTACTCCAGCAGTCAAGATGGCAGCCGTTGTGTATTTCGAACAGCCCAAAAACGTCGTCGTCTTCTTCTTCGCACCGCCCGCATAGCTGCATAGCCGCGAACCCGCAACAATATATTACTAGAGTTTAACGTCCCAAAACCACCATATGACTACGAGAGACACCGTGGTGCAGGATTTCGGAAATTTCGACCACCTGATTTTTTTTTAACGTGCACCTAAATCTAAGCACACGGCCGTCAAGCATTTCGCCCTAAGGGGACGCAAAGCCAGCCCCACAAATTGGCATAATAGGGAAAAAAAGAAAGAATGAGAAAAAGGAAGAATAGAAGAAAGGTTGAAAGAAAGAAAAAATAAAGAAACGATGAAAGAAAGAAAGAAAGAAAGAAAGAAAGAAGGAAAGAAAAGATGAAAGAAAGAAAGAAGGAAAGAAAGGACGAAAAAAAGAAAGAAGGAAAGAAAGGATGAAAGAAAGAAAGAAAGAAAGAAAAATAGATAGATAGATAGATAGATAGATAGATAGATAGATAGATAGATAGATAGATAGATAGATAGATAGATAGATAGATAGATAGAACGTCAGACCCCATGGCGGAAAGCTTTACTTGTCCCCATTTTGCCTATGAGAAAATAGCTAGCTACTAAACATCTTAAATCCCCTTTCTTTTACGCTGCCAGATGTCAAAGATACTACCAAAAGCGTGATTGAACTGAATACTAGGCCACTCGCTTCCTGAAAGTGATGGGCCTGCTTCGCTACACAACTACCACTTTTATTTAATCCTTTGCTACGCTTCTGGGTGCGCGCAAAAAAAAAAAAAAGCGAACCTACCACCTCAGCAGAAGGGCGCTCAGCCACCGGCGTATACAGTAACTTACCGCAGAGGAGGCGACCGTTAAGAGTGCAACGCACGGAAGCATTACTGAAGACAAAAAGTGATAAAGCCACGAGGTCACACATGGCGCTCCATATCCGAAAACATAAATATTGATAGAGCTCGAGAGTAGAGAAAGCGAAAGCGGCTGTTCCGTTGGGATGCCAACTTTTGCTCCTCGCAATGTTTGCTCATCCATCACTTCGCTCCGTCGACCCCTTTCTTTTTTCAACATCCGTTTGTGTCCCGTTCGGAATCCCTAATATGACCACACCTTTCCGGTGTCCCAGGCGCTGGACCGGAAACTCTTCACCGGACGTTCAATATGGATGGGCCCAGCGTTGTTGTCCCACTTTACCTCACCCCTCTCAGGGCTTGACGCTTGTATGTTGCACTTTCGTTCAGGCGTATTCTACTAATGAGGAACTTTTTATAAGAGGACGCTTCGTAGCCATTCAGGGTTCACAAAAAAACGTTCTAAGCAAGACCTGTAGAAAACGATGCCTCCCCGTGTCAAGCGCGAGTTGAATACTATTTAGACAACTGTAACGAAAGTGAAATACAGAATTTATCGTTGGCTAATTCCATAGGTCGGCAAAGTCACTCATGAGTCAACTCACCAGGACTTGCCCAGACTCACACCATGCAGTGAGTCTGAGTGTAAGTCAGGGTGAAAAATACTAATGGCGAAGCATTTTTTTTTTTGCGTACTGCACGCAATATGCGCAATCCATCCATTCATCCATACGTTCCTCCATGCATCATTTCTTTGCGTACTACAGGCGCTGTGCGTAATCCGTCCGTCCATCCCTTTACACATCCACTCACTCACCCACCAATCCACGATCTTCTCATTTGCGCCGCCATTAGAAAAAAAAATCCGAGCGGTAGAGCAGTCCCTTGAATGTCAATTGTTATTTGGCGACATCCACAAACATTGAATTATGGAGCAGTGCCCAGGGCTCCTACCCTCACGGGCACCAGCGCGTCATATCGCCTTACTGCTTCTGGTGTTGCCAATATTCATGTTGCATGCTGCTTTTGGCACCCTTACACAACTGTAAAGAAGTGGTTATAGAAAACATACGCGGCTGTTTAACACACTTATTTGCGTGCCATTTGTAGCTATCTTTAGCGCATTTTCATGACCGTTTCGCTCAGTAAAGAACATACACCACAGTTACATTCCATTCCCATGCTTCGCATAACATCAATTCCCAAGGAACGTGGGATTTGGCGAATTTTCTGGTGCGTTTGAGTGCGAGTGAAAGCAGTTGAGAAAACCTTTAGTGAGTGTATGAGTAGATCCGAGTGAGCTCCATATACATACTTCCTTTTGGCGATATATTAGAAAGGAAAGTGCATTAGTGTGTGTTAGGCCTACCACAATTCCTCGAATTACTTCGGCACTGAATCACATTGGCTAACCATTGTATAACCATTTTTATAACAAACCGCCTCAGTGGATATGTGGTTGCTGTGCTTGACCGCCGACCAGACGGTAGCGGGATCGAATCCCAGCCGTGGCTGGCGCATTTCGACCGAAGCAAAATGCTAGCGGCCTACCTATACCTAAAGATTTAGGGGAACGTTAAAGAACACCACATGGTCGATACATCCGGAGCCCTCTACTTCAGCGTCCCGCCTAATGCCGCCTTTTGGTACGTAAACACCCACACTCACAAATCCACCCAGTTATTATTATTATTCCCTTAATACTGCACCATAAAAAATGGTTATCTGGCCCTTTACATGCTTCTCAGCCAGATGACAGCATTCTGAAGAAAATTAGCCAAAGGTTTCATTAGTATTAACATCCCTTTTCTGCGCAGGCAGGCTCAATTGCGTCTTTTCGCCTTGACAAGCGCGACTCACCTTCTAATAAGGCTCACATAGCGAGAGTGGGCAAAGACGGCTTGCGCCACATTCACAAGGAGAGTGACAGAGTGGCACCGCGATGCGTACCGCAAACACACCCTTCGTTCGGGCTGTGTTTGTTCAGGGCGACCGTTTCGCTGACACGTGGCGGTAAATGCGAGTGTTCATTCAACCACTGGCGTGAGCAAAATTGCTGAATCAAGCAGTACGGGAAAAGAGAGAGAGAGAGATGGAATATAGAAAAGGTGGAGACTTTAACTATATAGACTACGTCCAATTTGCTACAAAGAGGCACACTTTACAACATACAGTCAGGCGCTTCACAGGCGGTTACATGAGTTGGCCGCCTTCAAGTATTGTGCAGGAGGGCTCGTGTGGATTTCTGGGCTGATGCGATACCTGCTATACTAAGTGGAGATTATTGATCGCCTCTTATGACGCTGTCCCCAACTTGAACAACTTCGCCGAACACTCCAATGTGCTTTGAGAAGGTTCGATGATCGCCCCTTTTACCGAAGAGAAGATCTTGGGAGCCTGACCTCACATCCAGTCAGCCGTACGGGAAAAAATAAATTGTTTGGACTATGAAAAAGAGAAGACAAACACTTGACTGCGGCGTGGTAGCACCTGGAGGTATCAGGAGTGCAATAACATTAGACGAGATTTTCGGGATCTTGGCTCAGAAAGACACAATAGGGTAACGATGCAATACTACCACATCATCTTCGCGCATCATCTATATCAAGCTGTTTTAAATTGGGAACAATGACGGCAACCTATTACTAAAAAATAAAGACAGAAAAAAAGAAAGAAAAATGAATTTTGCAGATGTTTTCTTTCAGTGGCGCGTCAATCAAAATGACACATCAGGGCGCATGGCAAGAAAACTTGTCGACTTGCTTTCCTGGGATTATTATGCGTACACATACATCAGAGAAAGAGCAATACAGATACCAACACAGAAACTGTGGGGTCAAATCACGGTATAGGCATTCGTATTTCGATGGAAGCAAAATGATAGAGGTCAGTCTACTTATATTTAAGGACACGTTAAAGAACCCTATAGGCGGCTGAAATTTCCAAGGATCACTATTACTACGGCTTCTCTCGTAATCATATCACGATATAAAACTACGAGTATTTTGACACTGAAAACACGAGAAATTATTGTTACCAACACTGAAACAAGCGAAAGCTTTGCCAAGCAGTTCGTTGAAAACAAACGTTATGTGTATATTCTTTAAACACATAAATAACTTCAAATACAGTTGCAATACAAATTGCGCGCATTGCAAACATTCGGTTCGCGGCTCGTGCTCGTCACAGGTGAATATGACAAGCACCGACAAACAGACGAAAACGTGAGAACAGAATCAAGAAGTAAACTTAAAGACACATCGATAACAGTAACGGTGACAATAACAGCTTCGCGGACTCAAACAAATTAAGCGATACCGGTGCAAAGCTATCCGTCTGCACGAATGTGGCGGCGGTCGATGCAGCATATGAAAGCGCGAACATCCCCAACTCATTGCGCACGCGATTCAGCGCTCAAATGAAAGACGACGCCAGAAACGCAAACAGGGCAGCACGATATGACGACGTTCGAACGCTATATCAACGCTTTCACTAAAACGATGCATTCAGTGACAGCGGCAGCTCTCTTAAAGGCCCTCTTAAGGTATATACTTTTGCTGAGTTATCGCCAACCCTTTCTCCGAAAAATTTTCCGACCACTTTGAGAAAGGTACACAAAACACTTCGCAAACTCAATGACTCAAACACCCCTCTGAGGTAGGCAAACAGAAGCGTATAAACTATAGTATATGGCACTTTGAAATGCCGCATCGTCAGTTTGACGCAAGAATAACGCCAATCAAGTATCAAAAAAAAAAAAAAGACGAAGAAACGTCGCCCACTTAATGTGCGCGTTATCCCTGAGCACGTTAAACATGTCAATTTCTAGCTTCACAACGAAGGGGCTCATAACACGCGCCGCTCCGTTTTTTGATGCCTATCAACCGGAACTTAACCCCAATATGCATGGCGCTAACATCAATTCCTCGCTATAGTGTACACACTTAACGCTCGGCTGCATCAAACGCGTTTGTGCGATGGGCCCCTGAAGATGCGAAATCTTTGGTAAGGAAGCAGTACAGGCGCCTGCATGCATGTTTAACTTTGTTGTACGCTATTTCCACATGTATACGCTAGAGCTTACACGCACTGTTCTCAGTCATTTTCTTTTTTTTTTTTGATGATCACGATGATGCTTGTATTGGTGTTTTGCTAAAACGAGAGCCTTCGAACTGACTAAATTTATGAGCAGAGACATGTATATACATATCCACTTTCTTTGTTAAAATATTAGGGATACCCCACAAACCAAGCGGAAGGAGGTAACCGTCAGCTAGAAATGGCGACAATTCCTTCATCTATTCTATTTTAATAAAAAAAGTGATAAACAGCGGTAGGAAAAGCCTACGTCAGTGACTTCGAGAAAATTACAACGGGAACTTCAAAGACACTGCAGAACGCCAGAGATGTTTAACGTTGCCTAATGACATGCTTTGGTCGCAAATAACACTCACACAAAGTAAAGGAACACACAACGACAAGTACAGGCGGCCTCGTGTTCAACGAGGCCGCTTGAACACCCAACGACAAGCCGCTAGTGCTTGTCATTGAGTGTTCCTTGACTTTCTAAGTGTGTTACTTCCGGTCAAAGCATGTCATTAAGCAACTGCCAACTAGGCCAACAATCAGTATTGTTACAATATGTTTAACGCCTCTTGCAGTTAATATGCCTGCGACTGTAACTATACATATCACTATAACACCGATCGCTCTGGATATTGCACACGCGAAGCATGAAACCCACACGCAGCGAAGGCGCCGATGGTATAAGGAACGCCATATGCAAAGACGTAGAGATTCGTCGAAAGCAGCGCCTCCAAGAAGCGCACACATTTATTTCATACATGTTCACTGTCCGGCCGGCAGCACTTGGCACAGTGTTCCCCGCTGTGTAGCTGATTTACTTAGATTAGACACAGTATAAATTTGTTACTGCTCCAAATCAAACTGTGCGTAAAGAAACGCACTAGGCAAGCCCACCTGCATGCCAGCGAATCTGAAATGATCGAACATATGACGAGTAACTATAGGTCTCGCAATAAAACAGATCACGTAGTCGTGCAGTTTGTTGTCTATAGAGAGTTCCTCTCTCTTCTTCCTTGTCATTCGCAACAGGGAGAGATAAATAGAGAACAATAAATAGTTACGATTGCGAAGAGCGAAGCGAGATCGAGGTCGTTACCTGTCCCAGCGCTCAACGAAGAGTGCCCGTCCTTGTCTTTGGCAAACGTACTGCGCCACTGGCCACGTATGCAACCGCTCAGCAGCATATCCCGCGCGAATAAAAACAGGTCACAACCAATACAAAATAGGTGCATTCCCCTAATATTTGGAACGTACTATACGTTACATCACTTTAGCGTTAAGTAGAACCGATAATTGGGCAAATCCATGTTGATAATTTGTGAAAACAGCAAGCGAAAGCGGGAGAAAGAAATAATTTATTCAAAAGCTCGAGATGTTCGCCTCGCTTTTCGCCTTACATGCTACTCCAGGGGCTGGGTGATGTTTATGATATACAAAGTGATAAACACAACACATACAGCCACAGACGTAAACTAGACAGTTTACAAAGTTTCATTCATGCTTGTAGGCAAGCAGGCAGGTACTGAACTTTATTGCTTGGCCCGCAAGAAAGTCAGCAGCGCTTTCGTGGCGCGTAATGCACTGGAGCTGCTTCTCCATGGGCCCAGAATATGTCTCAACTAAAAATTTGAGTCCAGTCGAAGATTTAAGGCCGCCGTCAGAGACCATTTCTCCGGTGCTTATAACATTCAATCACAGGGGACACGACTGAAATTTCCTGAGACATTACATCTGTCACAAACAAGCGCTTAAAATATCGCACGTCTCCAAATTTTTACGGCGGCCACTATACCGGGCACCATTCGGACGCGACAGAGGCCAGCGCAACAAAGAAACAAACATTAAACGACGCCGTTAATTCTCTCCTCCTCGAAAGCGCCACCGCTACGCTGAGCGACCTTCTCACATCTATCTCCAAGCGATCTCTGGAAAAATCTCGAGGGCGCATCATGATGCAGTGTTGCGTCACGTTACGAGAAAGGTCCCTTTCCACAGCTTCGACTGTGCGGCGCGCCGTCAAATCGACTAGAAATTTCGTGATCCCAGCGGCTAGTGCATATAAGCCAGCAGGAGGAGATTACCAGATTTGCCACCTGCTGGTGAAGGCTTGGGCTACAAGCTGAAGAAAAGTGTGTGCTTACCACCCGATGGCAAAAAAGTGTTCTGCAGTCGCAGCGCGTGAGTGGCCGACGTGTCACGGCGAAGAGGTTTTGTTATTGAAGTGCCAACATTTGACGACGCGAGAGTTCCTGGGAGAGAAACTTCGGAAGCAGCGGAACGACAACTGGCGCTAGACTTTGAGTGAGCGTTTGCTTGAAGAGAAAAATTCAAGCTTTGTTCCAACAACTTCGGACTGAATTCGTTTACGACCATTTTAGTCTAAAAGTGTCTTGCTTGGTGAATGCATGAGATTGCACAGTAGCACGTGTTGGTGTTTGCACCCGTTGTTTTGAGTGCATCTTGCTGTGTTGCGTTGTTGTTGTCTTGAGTATGTTGTAATTGGTGACGTATTTTATTGGATTATTATTGGGCGTGCATGTTTGTGTGTTGTTTGTTCGGCCGTGTACGAGAATATATTTTTTTTAGTATAAACTCTCGGCTTCGCCTCGTTCTCTGGACCACAGCCGTCGTTCGCTGGCGCGCCAAAAAGGAACAAATCTAAATTGTCCGTGCTTTCGTGGTGCAGTTATAATGGCCGATACATCTGCCCATGGAATCAGCCCGGCAACTGCCTCCCTAATTAACAGACCAGTGACACATTCATACGCACAACGGAGAGTGCGAGTGTGCATTCTTGTTGCTAAGTAACTGGTGTATTCGACGTTTATTCGGATGCGGCGCAAGCGTGTTTCCTCTTGCCTGTCGAGGTCTCGCGAAATACCTCAGTGACACCTGAGATGTTCCACCGCGACATCAGCAAACTCCGTCTTTCTTTCTTCTGTTTGTCTTTCTTTCTTTCCCTCTTTATACATCCCTTAATCTCTCTACCCCAGCGCAGGGTAACAAAGCAAACGTGCGTCTGGTTGACCTTCTTACTATTGCTCGTCACTGGCAAAAGAACAAAACTACACAAAAACGAACTTTTTTTTTCGTATTTACCGCTGTTTGTCTTCGCGTTGCCTTATACAATATACTGTATATACAGTAATACTGGTCAACACTAGATGCATCTCATCCCGAGAGTTGATTGAGCGTCGGCTAGTGATGGCTAAATAATGATAAGGACTGGTCAATGAAACTGAATGCCAGATTTAATTAAGCCGAATCCAATCGAACGCAAACGTGCGCTATAGGTCATTACAACCGAAAAATTAAATTCATCGAATATCCATCGAAGGAAGCTATCGCAGACAGGAACAAGATGAGTTTGCTGGTTCTGTTCGACTTTTTATTGTCCCGTCAGTGGTAATAAAAGGAAAGACCGCCGAGCCCCCCCCCCCCTACACACACACACACACACACACACACACACACACACACACACACACACACACACACACACACACACACACACACACACACACACACACACACACACACACACACACACACACATATATATATATATATATATATATATATATATATATATATATATATATATATATATATATGTATATATATACATTATTATAGGAGAAGATATTAGACCGAATTGTAATGTAAATATGAAGAAAGAAAAGTGGGTGAATACATAACTGGCCATGGGATCGAATCTTGTCACCTCTTTTTACCTACTTTTCTTTCTTCATATTTACATTACAATTCGGTCTAATATCTTCTTCTATATTTTCCTTGGCGTTATTGTCTGTTAGACCTCATTATATTGTGTAAGTGTAAACACGGAAAAACACGAGCCCTTATGTATACACTTCTTTCCTTATATATATATATATATATATATATATATATATATATATATATATATATATATATATATATATATATATATATATATATATATATATATATATATATATGACCTTAGCAACAAGAAAAGTCCTGCCGCCTTCGCACCTTTGCCAACGTCTCACAATCCGGCCTCGTTTTTCAAAGAAGTCGCGTAATGGACGAGTCTTCGCCTTCGTAAAAGATGCACGAAGAAACCATTTAGGCGTAGAAAATGCGAGCGCTAAAGACGGTAACGGATAATACCACGCGCAAAAGAAACATGACTCTAATGCAGCGCACCGCAGTTTTGCTCGCGCCGTCCCATTAGAGCAACGCGAAGGAGTCGAGAGAAAGGCAACGGCTTTCGTCGCGAATGCCACTAAGTGGGAGAAGACATTATGGGACGTCAACGGCAACCGTAAAACGCCTCGCGGAATCCACTCGTTACCGTCGCACAACGTAAAATGCGCGCAACAGAAAACGTACTCGTGAGGGTGAAATTACGGCAGCCATAAGATGTTCTCCCAACGTCTACCATCTTCGCGCGGGAAAATAAGCGCATGAATATATGCGAAAATTTGGCGTTCTCGAAGGCCACATCGCAACACCCAAGAGCGCGGCGATGAAGAAGTGCTGTAGGAGACGAAATGAGCGCCAACAAACATTAACGCCCTTTCGAATATGTAGTGCAGCATCGGTCTCCCAACGAGGAAAATTTCTCAGTGAATCCATTTACGACTTCATTAAAACTTTCTATTGCGCGAGTTCGTGTTGTATTCCAGACGACATCTTCTTTTCTTTTTTTTTTAGCGCGAAAGTGTGAATGAAGTCTTTCTTAGTTGCGGTTTCACTCCAGCAAATAGCGGTCGGCGACTGACTGCGATTAAGTCTCGGAAGAACAATAATCCCTAGAAAAGTTCGTATACACGAAAAGCAGGCCACCCACGCAATACGCGCATAAATAGATAAGGAAAAAATGTCTGCCCTTAGTTGGACAAGCAACTAAGTTTGATTAAAGAAACCAAAAGATCAACTCGTGCAAAATTCCGAAATAAGGCACGAAAGTTAGTGCTGAAGAAGGTGAGCATGATTCGTAAGGCAGAAACGTGAAATATACATCGCGATTTTTTCGTGTCTGTGTGACTGATGCTCTTCTAATCAAGCTTATTTGCGAGTCCAGCGAAGAGACGCCCTCGAAGCTGGGTCCACATTTTTGTGCGCAGACTTCCATGGCAACTACGAATATTTCATAATGCTTGGAAGTCGCACAGACGCAACTTTAGCCTTTAACAGTTTCGAAATATCCGAGCTCACATACAAGTGTAAAGACGCTGTTTCGTATCTAAAGTAGGCCAAAAAAACCTTTTTTAAAGGAGTGGGTGGGGGGGCATCAATATGCTTCCATTGGAACTGTAAAAAATTTCGGCAGATCCCACGTGCGTGGGAATCGACGAGATGCGAAGCGTATACGAAGGGAAGGTGACCATGTTGCAAGTTTTTTTATTGAGCGACACGTCATGAAACGACGCTAAATATATGTACAAATATTGCACGAACAGAGAGGTAAAGAGTTGGAGATGTTTATATAACCAGTTGTTTGCACTTGCACAACGATGCCAACTAGAACATGCGTATTAGCAACACCAGAAGCTGATAGGAAGCTCTGATGCTCGCGAGGATGCTGGCCCTGGACACTGCTACATAAATCAGCTTCAGCGCATGGGCACTAAGCCTAATTGACGTTAACCCGGCGTGACGGCTGTATAAAAGGAGTACATATGTAATGTTTATAAAATTGGGTAAAGGGAGCACTGCAACCACTCTTGACGTTTCATGAAGATTAGCGTCTGTTTGAAAAGTAGTTCCGAGACCTGGCGTAGCTCTGTGGTAAAATATTCATTGCCACACTGAATGCTTGGGTTCGATTCCAGCTGGGACCCTGAAGTTCATTCTTTGTGTTCGTCGGGTCGACGCTACCGATGTCGGGTGTTGCTTAACGCTCACGCGTTAAAATTGCCCATGTGTGTTCTCCACGTTCCCTGGTCGATGCTAAGTGTCAATCACCTGTGGCACATACCCGCCCGTGGGTATGTGCCGCTGTCTAGCACGAAGTGTTTGACGACGTCACGCGACGATATTGTGACATTATTCATGTCTTGACCAGCGCATAATCTTCGTCAAACCATCTTACCCACCCATGCTAATTCTGGTTCACGCCAAGTTAAGGGGGTGACTACGAGAGCCCGCAAACTTAAGCAAGAACAAAGTAAAAAAACGGTCAGGAACGCAGCAGTAGTATTATAGATATTCCAAGTTGAACTACTGTTACATGTACGCAAAGAATAGAGAAGGATGTGCAAGGATATGAGAGAATATATGTCCAGACGGTTAACGCTTGCCACACGTTAAAAGGAAGTCCATGAAACAGGAAAAATCGAACGCAAGAAATTAACGAATGTAAAAAAAAGTAACGGTGAATTACTTGTTTTACTTCATATTTTCTCCTAGCATTAAGCTTGAGCGTGCTGTTTCGAAGTACGAAAAACAGCATAGCACGCATTTTTTTTTTACTCTGTTCCAAGCATTACTCAACTGCTTCGCTCATGGGGTATACTTAAATTTATCCTCCCAAGATACAGACGCGGGCACTTGTGCGGAAAATTTTTATCGTTTCGTGCAGTATGCATAATTTTTCTTTCCTGTTTTTCTTTAAACTCCCAATTTTCGTTGTAACCTACAGAAACGCGTACATCTATAAACGCGTTCTTCGTCTAGAGCTGTCCCGAGAGCCCAGAGGTAATAATAACAGTCTATAAGAGGATCGCGGAAAGCGGCTGCGGTGGAAGCAATCATCTTGCGCTATACGCTCGTTCCAGCTTCCCGCACCGCCTAATCTTTGCGCGCGAAGGCGTCTGGCGGTCTTGAAACGGCGCGATATACGAGGCGATATTCGCAGCGCGCCTGAAGACGTAAATGCCGAAGTGATCCGCGGACAGCGTAAGGTGTTAAAGCTTGCGCTCCTTCAATACGAAGTTGAAGGGTGGCTCTATTGTCTGACCAGAAAAATATTTGGGGATTATTCGTGCGCACCCACACGTGCAGCCGACTCAACATAACACGGTGGTTTCTTTTTTTTAAGCATATGCACCGGCTCATTAGGCGTGGGTTGCTCCTTGATGTGCAGAAATAGTACGAGGTAAATAAATTAATAAATTATGTTTAAAATCGAACTAAGCGGGAACGGATAAGATGACCGAGATGCGGCTTACGATACGTTTTCAAGTTTCACCATCAAAGCCCCTTTTGTAACGAGGAAGAAGACTCAAATGTGTGTTAACGAAAGAAAAACTTGTTTCTCCTTTTCCCCCACCCCAAGTGTAGGATATATAGCCAACCGAGCCAAGCTTGGTTAACCTCCCTGCCTTTCCTCTCTCTCTCTCTCTTGATCGAAAAACATTGTTTTTATCTGCTTGTTGAGAATACGGGCGCAAATAACACAGACAAGGCTCCATATCCAAAGAAGTGACCATTTGACAGCAGCAAGCGAAGGACGGGAAGCTTCATCCCGACAGTATTTGCCGTAACAATGTGTAAAAGTGAGAGTGAAGACTTCTTAAGTGCACAAGGTGGCAAAGCCACGCATGCACTCTTCGCCGGGAAGAAATTCAACCTTATTGTTAGAAGAATAAGTCATCTTTTTCCTTTTCTTCTTCTTCTTCTACATTTTGTTATTATTATTATTATTATTATTATTATTATTATTATTATTATTATTATTATTATTATTATTATTATTATTATTATTATCAATTATGGATTTTTATTCACTGTTGCTTTATTTTTCACATGGCAGTGATGGATAGGCAAATAAACAAGAAGCATGCACGTGGC
Organism: Rhipicephalus microplus; assembly: GCF_043290135.1. Taxonomy (NCBI): domain Eukaryota; kingdom Metazoa; phylum Arthropoda; class Arachnida; order Ixodida; family Ixodidae; genus Rhipicephalus; species Rhipicephalus microplus. The sequence goes on along the minus strand of NW_027465133.1, from coordinate 5,639 downwards.
TTGATCTTTGTTCTGAGGGACAAGATAATCGAAAGTGAACAGTAAAGAGAAAACAGACGAAGCTAAAGCACGTGCCGATCATTCAAAAATAAAAAAGAATAATCGAAAAAAAACGCGAGTTAAACAACAGTCCGGCAACGAGCAACGTTAGCAAGGAGAGGTGCGAAGTGCGAAAAAAAAAAAGCGGGAAAATTTCGGGGAGGAATGTTTTTCTCAGTTTTTTTTTTCGGCGCAGTCGAAAAAAATTGGCCGAAATTTCCGCGGGGCGAAATGTACAAATAAAGCTTAGGCAACACCAGTGGTTGAACGTGAAATCAAAACGCAGAAATCAAAACCAAAATATCGCACATAACGCTAAACCACCAAAGGACGGCTGACCACTTGCTATCGACGTCACGTTCTCATCTTCAGCGTATACCTATCTATAGCGTATAGCTTCGTCTTATGCGGGTGCGGTCATGGTCGGGGCGGTTTCTGACGTTTTGGCGACCGTTATTGTTCAGTTCTGACTTTCCGTCATCCACATCTGCGACTCGTGGCAGTAGTACGCATATGAAGCCGCGTGCAAGCAGATTCTGCAATGGCAGGGCCGATTTTCGACGACTGGAAGCACTTCGTGGTCGCGGAGACCAATGGCGGGAAATGGGGACTCGCTGAAGCACTGCAACAGCAGCTAGCTTTTCTCAGTGCCACATCTCGACATGATGAAGAAGCCTGAAGATGGAGCCAGCGATACTGACTCTAAATAAGAAGTAGAATTTTATCTTTTCATCATCTTGATCAATGTTTCCATTGCCGAAACCACGACACAATAGACATTCGCGGGTCATTTGTTCTAACTGCCATAACGATTCCAAAAAGCAGCACCCATTTGCAGATAAGTGAATGACCTCGCAATGATGCTTGCGGCCTGCCATCAATCTGTTAAATGCTGTATCCACTTGAAAAAAAAAAACAGTAAAAGATTTCACTTCTGTTGTTCACATAATGCAAGTTATCGCTTTTTACATTTGGCAATAAATTATTAGCATATGTCAAAAAAATAGTTCTTTTCCATTTTTTTTTCGACTTTTTGAAAAGACAGATAAAAAAGTTTTTTTTTCTTCAATTCTTCCAAATTTTCGAAAATCTGACATCTTTAAGCAAGAGACGTACATAGGCAAGAAAAGAACCAGACTGTAGCGACACACCGTTCAATACTGCTGAAGCTTCAAGTAAAGAAATCGATTACGAAGAAGCGAACGCCCCAGTGAAAATAAACGCGGCCCGAAGCACATGAAGCTTTCACGGGATAACAAATATATAAAGAGAAACAAACAAAAATGGTGCGCTAGTATTAGTCTTTAAGATGTGAGCATAGCGAAAAGTAAAAAGAGTGGCTCGCAATGCAAAGTCACAAGGACCCACTCCCGTCGGTCGTTCACCTCTGAAAGATCGCCACCGCGCTGAATAGCTTGCAAGGGCAATCCAGGTCCAGGCCGAACGTCGCTGACGAGGCACGAAGTCGGGGCTACTGCACGGATGAACTGCCCCGTAATGGCGAGTCGGAGGTGAAGGAGCTTGACTGCCACTTTTGACGTTTACTTCCCCACCTTCCTTTTTCCCCCCAGATAGGTCAAGGAACACTATGGCAAAAATTAAAATAAGAAAACGGTGCGCGACGATATAGCTCTCTAAGAGTAGGGAGCATCGGCCCTAATCACGCTCCATTTACTCCGGAGGCACGTAAGGGAAATAGTTCGCTGACGCAAGCTGTGCATCGATGTAGGGAGAGACAGAAAGCGCGAGTAGGAGGTTAGAACCAAGCAAGCAACCTAGCGAGAGAGAGAGAGAAAGGAAGATAGAGAGTTGCACTGAAAGAAGAGCTACGTGGTCGGCCTAAACAAATTGGTTTTAGCCGATTGCTCAGCGTTCGCGTATAAGGGGAGAAATGCAAGTAAAAGAGAAGAAGGAAGCAGATAAAGCAAGCGGTGATAACGTGACAACAAAGTAAACATAAAAGTAAGCTTTGTTGAGCAACTAAGAAATGCGACCACTTGATTGATGGGTCTGTTTTTACTATGTGGAATCAATGGTTAAATAATCAATTTATTACCTCATAAGTACAAGTAGACGGATAGAATATTCATGAAGACTGGAAGTCAATCAGTCCATCAATAGATCCATCAATCTGACTGTTTGATTTAGTCAATTTAGGCACAAAAACCATGCGTAGGCGCGCTGCCATGCGTAAATTGATTTCTTTGTCAATACTTGTCCCGCTTTACTTGCATCGTTTTTGTTATGAAAGACATTGCACGCTCCTTTGCCATAGCCCTAATAATGTGGCTTTGCCGCATTAACACTTAATATGAGAAGAAGCCAGCGTACGCAACAGCTAGGTACGATATACCAACTCATTCAGCCTGTACCCTATACGATTACGACTGATGATTCTGACATAACCCAAACGCCATGTACGGGGACATCATTCCCTTCGCGCACCAGGCGCTACACCGGATCCGCGATGTGACGCTGGACACAGCTCGCCAGACAGGTGGTCAACTCCTGTGCCCCATTTACCTAAAAAGCACCCCCCCCCCCTTCCAATCAGCAGGACGGCAAAGCAGTTTGGTATATGCCTTTAGTGTTATATGCGAGGATCCAAAGAACGCCGCTCCCTCGTCAGCTCAGGCGCTCAGAGGAAGAAACAAGTCCGAGGAAGCGTTGCATAATTCGACAGAAATAAATATTAGAAAGAAAAAAGAAGAAAATAGGAAATAGTCACAGAATATTAGCGGAGTGAATGATCGTGAGTGGGGCGAAGCATCCGTTCGTCTGTCTGTGTCTCCATCTATTCATCCGTTCGCTCTTGTCACACTAGAGCACGCATCGGAGGAACGGACGGACGGACGGAAGAACGCTTCGCCGCACTCATCATCATTCATACCAAAGATATGTTGTGAAGTTCTTATTACACGAAAACCACTAGCTTCATCTAGTGATGTTATTTCCAAGGACATATACACACAACACCATCTATAATGCGCGATTCCGAAAACTAACTAGAAGTGGCTACTACAACATACAACTACGAGGGAATGACTCACACCCTAAGGAGCTTCGCCCCTAAAAAACACCAGCCCTGCGCGGATGCAGCACAGTCACGGCGAAAATTGGAGGAGGGACCTTTCTAGAGCCTCTTGTTAAACACTCTTGGCGCAGCTAGTACAAGTACACATGCGTGGTTCCCACGACGCCTTGTATGATGATAACTTTTGCGTAATGGGGAAGCATAAACTATACCCTTATTCGTCATTCTCCGGAGAAGCGTCGTGCCGCTAAAGACTTGTAGGACATTATACATGATTACTTTGTTGGTGGCTGACGACGACGAAGCATCATGTCTGAAGCTTTTGTATTGCTTTGGAAGCATTCAACGTCCCACTAAGTCACATCGTTTGAAGCATGCTTGTCACTTTACTTTTCTGAAACGATTTGATACAAGTGTTAACGGGATTCCTTATACCAAACATGAGCCCTGCACAGGGTTTGTGCGAAACGGAAGTTGAAACATCGGCGTAGCTCCTATACTGTTTGTAACAATAGGTGTTGCATACGTTTAAATAATTCTAATTTGGCAAATTATGTTGTGCGTAGTTCCCAATAACTGCTGTCGATTCCATGCAAAAAAAAAATACGGGGGAAACTCTGTGATAGAACTATGCTGCCACGCAAAAGGCCTAGGGTCGAAAAGCAATCTATCCTGGGTATTGTTTGTTTATTTCACCTTTTTTCTTAAATTTGTTGGGTAGCAGTTAGGGACATCGCCAGCGGCGGCCGCGGTAGACAACTGTGGCACGAAAATCGGCAATTGCTGTAATCTCATAAGAGCCCTGACTGTACGAACCTAGCTTGACCCCACTTGCCCGCCCGCCCGCCCACCCGCCCGCTCGTCCGTCCATCCGCTCGTCCGTCCGCCCGCCCGCCCGCCCGCCCGTCCGTCCGCCCGCCCGTCCGTCCATCTGTCCGTCCGTCCGTCCGTCCGTCCGTCCGTCCGTCCGTCCGTCCGTCTGTCTGTCTGTCTGTCTGTCTGTCTGTCTGTCTGTACACCTGTCTGTTTGTCCGCCCTTAACGGTACCATAAACGGCAACAAAGTTGCCAAACGGTACTCGAAACGGCCGACCCCATCCGCAGCGCCCACCAATATTGCTCAAGCTTCAGCGTTTATACTTGTACGATTGTCAATTAAAAGCAATTATTGCGCATATCTGTGGTACCATAACAACACGTCAATATTCTGCATGTGTGTCTTTCGATAGAAAAGGCATACATGAGTAATTCTAAGGAACGTAGCCTTCATAACGCTGCCCTGACCATGTAACGCTTGCACGAAAAGGCAAGTGTTTCCAACGCTTTATTAAGACGACACGGTGGTGGCACCTACCCGTTGCCTTGCGTTCTACACCTTATCACCTACGAAACGGGCGCACAGGGTGCGCGCTCTCGTTTTCCAAGATAACTGCCCGATAGCGCTCATGTCTCACGTGTGACGTGACTTGATGCGCCCGTTCGCCTCCGCTGCACGCTCGAGGCACTTTAACGCAGCGCCTCCAGAATACCATTCACCGATTTTCTGGCGCAGAACATAAAATAAAAGTTTTGTTCACTTTCTCCAGACGAATGAATTTCGTCTTTTGACGATATTTGCAGTGTAACATGCGTATACGAGGCCATTTTTTTTATCTTCCGCTATTCCGCAATCTATGTCACGTTTATTCAAAGGTGTCCTATATCTTGTAATCGAAAGGAACAAGAGGCTTCGAATCTTTGGGTTCCACGATACTAAACAAGGCTAGAAGCATTCACCTGGGAAAAGATTTGTTGCCACGCGAAACGACATGATTCGCTAACAAGCTGCTAATGACATACGTCAACGTATGATGAAATAGTATGTAATAGTATGTAATAGATACATACGTCAACAAGCCCCTACTTTTGTATGTTATTTTACCGCACTGTTATTTTGATTCCAACAACGCCTGATATTGAACCCTTATTTATTATAGCCATGGCAATTATTTCCCGCGCCAAGAGAAAATAGGTTTTTTCCCTCAGCAATAATACAGATGCACTAAAAAAAGAAAGAACCTTTCCTTTTGTTTATTGCGAAGTCTATTATTTAGTCTTACAATCAGAAAAAAAAGAAAAAAAAAGGGGGGGGGTAGCACATCAATGGCGATATTCGCACATGTAAAGTTCTTCCGGATAAGGTGACGTAAAACATAATATAATGATTATCAACACGTTTGCACAGCACAAGTCGAACGAGAACAGATAATAGGACGCAGCGCACTGCTGCATCATCGTTCAACGTCCACTGTGCAAGCCCTATCTCACAATGATTAATCGTTTATCGTTAAAGAAGCGGCATTCCTTTAAAAAAGGGAACCTAAAGTTTGTTTTCACAACTTTCGTGCACGTACTCGAGGATGCTGAACAAAAAGGGTTCTTTCGCACGAGAAGACTGCGCCATGAAGTCCGTTGCGTGAAACTGACTTTGAACCGCCGCCGTCAAGGACGGGACGCATGATTAGAAGTGATGCCGAAGCGGAGGGCTTCTGCGGTGTTTTTAATTTCTAGCGCAAAGTTGAATGCAA
>NW_027465132.1:0-46603 GCF_043290135.1 Rhipicephalus microplus | reverse complement strand
CAACTGGAAACTCCACAACTAGATACTCTGCAACTAGAAACTCCACAACTAGAGACTCCACAACTAGAAACTCCACAACTAGAAACTCCTCAACTTCAAACTTCACAAATACAGACTCGGCAACTAGAAATTCCATATCTAGAAACTCCACGACTAGAAACTGAAAAACTAGAGACTTCACAACTAGAAACTCAAAAACAAGAAACTCCACAACTAAAAACTCCACAACTGGAAACTCCACAACTTGAGACTCCGCAACTTGAAACTTCACAACTAGAAACTCCACTATTAAAAACTCCGCAACTAGAAACTCCACAACTTAAAACTCCACAACTGGAAACTCCACAACTTGAGACTCCGCAACTTGACACTTCACAACTAGAAACTCCTCTATTAAAAACTCCGCAACTAGAAACTCCGCAACTAGAAACTTCACAACTTAAAACTTCACAACTAGATACTCCACAACTGGAAACTCCACAACTAGATACTTCACAACTGGAAACTCCACAACTAGATACTCCACTACTGGAAACTCCACAACTAGAAACTCCACAACTAGAGACTCCACAACTCGAAACTCCACAACTAGAAACTCCACAACTAGAAACTCCACAACCAGAGACTCCGCAACTCGACAACTAGAAACTCCACACATGGAAACTCCACAACTAGATACTCTGCAACTAGAAACTTCACAACTAGAGACTCCACAACTTGAAACTCTACAACTTTAAACTCCACAACTTGAGACTCCACAACTAGAAACTCCACAACTGGAAACTCCACAACTAGAAACTCCACAACCAGAAACTCCACAACTAGAAACACCACAACCAGACACTCCACAACTAGACACTCTGCAACTAGAGACTCCACAACTAGAAACTCAACAACTAGAAAGTCCACAACTACAAGCTCCACAAATAGAGATTCGGCTACAAGAAATTTCATGTCTAGAAAGTCCACAACTATAACTCCACAACTGGAAACCCCACAACTAGAAACTCCACAACTAGAAACTCCACAACAGGGACTCCGCAACTAGAAACTCCACAATCAGTGACTCTGCAACTAGAAACTCCGCCGCTAGATACTCCACAAATAGAAACTCCGCAACTAGAAACTCCACAGCTAGAAACTACACAACTAGAGACGACTCCACAACTAGAAACTCCACAACTGGAAACTCCACAAATAAAAACTCCACAACTTGAAACCTCACGACCTTAAGTTACGCAACTAGAAAATCCACAGCTAGAAAATCCGCAACTAGTAACTCCACAACTAGAAACTCCACAACTCTACATTCCACAACTAGAAACTCCACAACTAGAGACTCCACAACTAGAAACTCCACAACTAGAAACTCCACAACTAAAAACTCACAACCAGAGACTCCGCAACTTCACAACTAGAAACTCCACAACTGGAAACTCCACAACTAGATACTCTGCAACTAGAAACTCCACAACTAGAGACTCCACAACTTAAAACTCCACAACTTTAAACTCCACAACTTGAGAGTCCACAACTAGAAACTTCACAACTTGAAACTCCACAACTTGGGACTCCGCAACTAGAAACTCCACAACTGGACACTCCACTACTATATACTCCACAACTGGAAACTCGGCAACTAGAAACTCCACAACTAGAGACTCCACAACTTGAAACTCCACAACTAGAGACTCTGCAACTAGAAACTTCACAACTCGAAACTCTACAACTGGAAACTCCACAACTAGACACTCCAAAACAAAATCTCTTCAACTAGAAACTCCTAAACTAGAGACTCCACAACTAGAGAATCTACTACTAGAGACTTCAAACTAGAAACTCAACAACTAGAAACTCCACAACTAAAAACTCAACAACTAGAAACTCCACAAATACAGACTCGGCAACTAGAAATTCCATATCTAGAAACTCCACAGCTAGAAACTGCAAAACTAGAGACTTCACAACTAGAAACTCCACAACTCAAAATTCCACAACTAGAAACTCCAAAACTCGAAACTCTACAACTCGAAACTCCACAACTGGAAACTCCACAACTAGACACTCCACAACTAAAAACTTTTCAACTAGAAACTCCTAAACTAGAGACTCCACAACTAGAGAATCTACAACTAGAGACTTAAACTAGAAACTCAACAACTAGAAACTTCAAAATTCGAAACTCTACTAGAACCTCCACAACTGGAAACTCCACAACTAGACACTCCACAACTAGAAACTCCACAACTAGAGACTCTGCAACTATGGAACACCGCAACTAGAAACTCCGCATTTAGAAACTCCGCAACAAGAAATTCCACAGCTAGAAACACCACAACTAGACACTCCGCAACTAGAAACTCCACAACTTGAGACGCCGCAACTAGAAACTCCACAACTTGAAACTCCACAACTAGAAACTCCACAACTAGAATTTCTACAACTAGAGACTCCTCAACTAGAGAATTCGCAACTAGAAACTCCAAAACTAGAGACGCTGCAACTAGAAACTCTACAACTAGAAACTCCACAACTAGAAACTCCACAACTCGAAAGTCCGAAACTAGAAACTCCACAACTTGAAGCTCCACAACTAGAAACTCCACAACTTGAAACTCCACAACTAGAAACTCCACAACTTGAGACTCCGCAACTAGAAACTCCACAACTTGAAGTTCCACAACTAGAAACTCCACAACTTGAGACTCCGCAACTAGAAACTCCACAACTTGAAACTGCACAACTAGAGACTCCGCAACTAGAAACTCCACAACCAGAAACTCCACAACTAGATACTCCGCAACTAGAAAATCTACAACTAGAAACACCACAACTAGAAAGTCCGCAACTAGAAACTCCGCAACTAGAGACTCCACAACTAGAAACTCAACAACTAGAAACTCCACAACTTCAAACTCCACAAATACAGACTCGGTCACTAGTAATTCCATATCTAGAAACTCCACAACTAGAAACTGCAAAACTAGAGACTTCACAACTAGAAACTCAACAAATAGGAACTCCACAACTAAAAACTCCACAACTGGAAACTCCACAACTTGAGACTCCGCAACTGGAAACTTCACAACTAGAAACTCCTCTATTGAAAACTCCGCAACTAGAAACTCCGCAACTAGAAACTTCACAACTTAAAACTTCACAACTAGATACTCCACAACTGGAAACTCCACAACTAGATACTTCACAACTGGAAACTCCACAACTAGATACTCCACAACTTGAAACTCCACAACTTTAAACTCCACAACTAGAGACTCCACAACTAGAAACTTCACAACTAGAAACTCCACAACTAGAAACTCCACAACCAGAGATTCCGCAACTCGACAACTAGAAACTCCACGCATGGAAACTCCACAACTAGATACTCCACAAATAGAAACTCCACAACTAAAAACTCACAACCAGAGACTCCGCAACTTCACAACTAGAAACTCCACAACTGGAAACTCCACAACTAGATACTCTGCAACTATAAACTCCACAACTAGAGACTCCACAACTTAAAACTCCACAACTTTAAACTCCACAACTTGAGAGTCCACAACTAGAAACTTCACAACTTGAAACTCCACAGCTTGGGACTCCGCAACTACAAACTCTACAACTAGGGACTCCACAACTGGAAACTCCACTACTATATACTCCACAACTGGAAACTCGGCAACTAGAAACTCCACAACTAGAGACTCCACAACTTGAAACTCCACAACTAGAGACTCTGCAACTAGAAACTCCACAACTCGAAACTCCACAACTGGAAACTCCTCAACTGGACACTCCACAACAAAATCTCTTCAACTAGAAACTCCTAAACTAGAGACTCCACAACTAGAGAATCTACTACTAGAGACTTCAAACTAGAAACTCAACAACTAGAAACTCCACAACTAAAAACTCAACAACTAGAAAATCCACAAAATACAGACTCGGCAACTAGAAATTCCATATCTAGAAACTCCACAGCTAGAAACTGCAAAACTAGAGACTTCACAACTAGAAACTCAACAATTAAAAACTCCACAACTAAAAATTCCACAACTAGAAACTCCACAACGAGAGACTCCACAACTAGAAACTCCACAACTAGAAACTCCACAACCAGAGACTCCGCAACTCGACAACTAGAAACTCCACACATGGAAACTCCACAACTAGATACTCTGCAACTAGAAACTTCACAACTAGAGACTCCACAACTTGAAACTCTACAACTTTAAACTCCACAACTTGAGACTCCACAACTAGAAACTCCACAACTGGAAACTCCACAACTAGAAACTCCACAACCAGAAACTCCACAACTAGAAACACCACAACCAGACACTCCACAACTAGACACTCTGCAACTAGAGACTCCACAACTAGAAACTCAACAACTAGAAAGTCCACAACTACAAGCTCCACAAATAGAGATTCGGCTACAAGAAATTTCATGTCTAGAAAGTCCACAACTATAACTCCACAACTGGAAACCCCACAACTAGAAACTCCACAACTAGAAACTCCACAACAGGGACTCCGCAACTAGAAACTCCACAATCAGTGACTTTGCAACTAGAAACTCCGCCGCTAGATACTCCACAAATAGAAACTCCGCAACTAGAAACTCCACAGCTAGAAACTACACAACTAGAGACTCCACAACTAGAAACTCCACAACTGGAAACTCCACAAATAAAAACTCCACAACTTGAAACCTCACGACCTTAAGTTACGCAACTAGAAAATCCACAGCTAGAAAATCCGCAACTAGTAACTCCACAACTAGAAACTCCACAACTCTACATTCCACAACTAGAAACTCCACAACTAGAGACTCCACAACTAGAAACTCCACAACTAGAAACTCCACAACTAAAAACTCACAACCAGAGACTCCGCAACTTCACAACTAGAAACTCCACAACTGGAAACTCCACAACTAGATACTCTGCAACTAGAAACTCCACAACTAGAGACTCCACAACTTAAAACTCCACAACTTTAAACTCCACAACTTGAGAGTCCACAACTAGAAACTTCACAACTTGAAACTCCACAACTTGGGACTCCGCAACTAGAAACTCCACAACTAGGGACTCCACAACTGGACACTCCACTAGTATATACTCCACAACTGGAAACTCGGCAACTAGAAACTCCACAACTAGAGACTCCACAACTTGAAACTCCACAACTAGAGACTCTGCAACTAGAAACTTCACAACTCGAAACTCTACAACTGGAAACTCCACAACTAGACACTCCAAAACAAAATCTCTTCAACTAGAAACTCCTAAACTAGAGACTCCACAACTAGAGAATCTACTACTAGAGACTTCAAACTAGAAACTCAACAACTAGAAACTCCACAACTAAAAACTCAACAACTAGAAACTCCACAAATACAGACTCGGCAACTAGAAATTCCATATCTAGAAACTCCACAGCTAGAAACTGCAAAACTAGAGACTTCACAACTAGAAACTCCACAACTCAAAATTCCACAACTAGAAACTCCAAAACTCGAAACTCTACAACTCGAAACTCCACAACTGGAAACTCCACAACTAGACACTCCACAACTAAAAACTTTTCAACTAGAAACTCCTAAACTAGAGACTCCACAACTAGAGAATCTACAACTAGAGACTTAAACTAGAAACTCAACAACTAGAAACTTCAAAATTCGAAACTCTACTAGAACCTCCACAACTGGAAACTCCACAACTAGACACTCCACAACTAGAAACTCCACAACTAGAGACTCTGCAACTATGGAACACCGCAACTAGAAACTCCGCATTTAGAAACTCCGCAACAAGAAATTCCACAGCTAGAAACACCACAACTAGACACTCCGCAACTAGAAACTCCACAACTTGAGACGCCGCAACTAGAAACTCCACAACTTGAAACTCCACAACTAGAAACTCCACAACTAGAATTTCTACAACTAGAGACTCCTCAACTAGAGAATTCGCAACTAGAAACTCCAAACCTAGAGACGCTGCAACTAGAAACTCTACAACTAGAAACTCCACAACTAGAAACTCCACAACTCGAAAGTCCGAAACTAGAAACTCCACAACTTGAAGCTCCACAACTAGAAACTCCACAACTTGAAACTCCACAACTAGAAACTCCACAACTTGAGACTCCGCAACTAGAAACTCCACAACTTGAAGTTCCACAACTAGAAACTCCACAACTTGAGACTCCGCAACTAGAAACTCCACAACTTGAAACTGCACAACTAGAGACTCCGCAACTAGAAACTCCACAACCAGAAACTCCACAACTAGATACTCCACAACTAGAAAATCTACAACTAGAAACACCACAACTAGAAAGTCCGCAACTACAAACTCCGCAACTAGAGACTCCACAACTAGAAACTCAACAACTAGAAACTCCACAACTTCAAACTCCACAAATACAGACTCGGTCACTAGTAATTCCATATCTAGAAACTCCACAACTAGAAACTGCAAAACTAGAGACTTCACAACTAGAAACTCAACAAATAGGAACTCCACAACTAAAAACTCCACAACTGGAAACTCCACAACTTGAGACTCCGCAACTGGAAACTTCACAACTAGAAACTCCTCTATTGAAAACTCCGCAACTAGAAACTCCGCAACTAGAAACTTCACAACTTAAAACTTCACAACTAGATACTCCACAACTGGAAACTCCACAACTAGATACTTCACAACTGGAAACTCCACAACTAGATACTCCACAACTTGAAACTCCACAACTTTAAACTCCACAACTAGAGACTCCACAACTAGAAACTTCACAACTAGAAACTCCACAACTAGAAACTCCACAACCAGAGATTCCGCAACTCGACAACTAGAAACTCCACACATGGAAACTCCACAACTAGATACTCTGCAACTAGAAACTCCACAACTAGAGACTCCACAACTTGAAACTCTACAACTTTAAACTCCACAACTTGAGACTCCACAACTAGAAACTCCACAACTGGAAACTCCACTACTAGAAACTCCACAACCAGAAACTCCACAACTAGAAACACCACAACCAGAGACTCCACAACTCGAAACTCCACAACTAGAAACTCCACAACTAAAAACTCACAACCAGAGACTCCGCAACTTCACAACTAGAAACTCCACAACTGGAAACTCCACAACTAGATACTCTGCAACTATAAACTCCACAACTAGAGACTCCACAACTTAAAACTCCACAACTTTAAACTCCACAACTTGAGAGTCCACAACTAGAAACTTCACAACTTGAAACTCCACAGCTTGGGACTCCGCAACTACAAACTCTACAACTAGGGACTCCACAACTGGAAACTCCACTACTATATACTCCACAACTGGAAACTCGGCAACTAGAAACTCCACAACTAGAGACTCCACAACTTGAAACTCCACAACTAGAGACTCTGCAACTAGAAACTCCACAACTCGAAACTCCACAACTGGAAACTCCTCAACTGGACACTCCACAACAAAATCTCTTCAACTAGAAACTCCTAAACTAGAGACTCCACAACTAGAGAATCTACTACTAGAGACTTCAAACTAGAAACTCAACAACTAGAAACTCCACAACTAAAAACTCAACAACTAGAAAATCCACAAAATACAGACTCGGCAACTAGAAATTCCATATCTAGAAACTCCACAGCTAGAAACTGCAAAACTAGAGACTTCACAACTAGAAACTCAACAAATAAAAACTCCACAACTAAAAATTCCACAACTAGAAACTCCACAACTAGAGACTCCACAACTCGAAACTCCACAACTAGAAACTCCACAACTAGAAACTCCACAACCAGAGACTCCGCAACTCGACAACTAGAAACTCCACACATGGAAACTCCACAACTAGATACTCTGCAACTAGAAACTTCACAACTAGAGACTCCACAACTTGAAACTCTACAACTTTAAACTCCACAACTTGAGACTCCACAACTAGAAACTCCACAACTGGAAACTCCACAACTAGAAACTCCACAACCAGAAACTCCACAACTAGAAACACCACAACCAGACACTCCACAACTAGACACTCTGCAACTAGAGACTCCACAACTAGAAACTCAACAACTAGAAAGTCCACAACTACAAGCTCCACAAATAGAGATTCGGCTACAAGAAATTTCATGTCTAGAAAGTCCACAACTATAACTCCACAACTGGAAACCCCACAACTAGAAACTCCACAACTAGAAACTCCACAACAGGGACTCCGCAACTAGAAACTCCACAATCAGTGACTCTGCAACTAGAAACTCCGCCGCTAGATACTCCACAAATAGAAACTCCGCAACTAGAAACTCCACAGCTAGAAACTACACAACTAGAGACTCCACAACTAGAAACTCCACAACTGGAAACTCCACAAATAAAAACTCCACAACTTGAAACCTCACGACCTTAAGTTACGCAACTAGAAAATCCACAGCTAGAAAATCCGCAACTAGTAACTCCACAACTAGAAACTCCACAACTCTATATTCCACAACTAGAAACTCCACAACTAGAGACTCCACAACTAGAAACTCCACAACTAGAAACTCCACAACTAAAAACTCACAACCAGAGACTCCGCAACTTCACAACTAGAAACTCCACAACTGGAAACTCCACAACTAGATACTCTGCAACTAGAAACTCCACAACTAGAGACTCCACAACTTTAAACTCCACAACTTGAGAGTCCACAACTAGAAACTTCACAACTTGAAACTCCACAACTTGGGACTCCGCAACTAGAAACTCCACAACTAGGGACTCCACAACTGGACACTCCACTACTATATACTCCACAACTGGAAACTCGGCAACTAGAAACTCCACAACTAGAGACTCCACAACTTGAAACTCCACAACTAGAGACTCTGCAACTAGAAACTTCACAACTCAAAACTCTACAACTGGAAACTCCACAACTAGACACTCCAAAACAAAATCTCTTCAACTAGAAACTCCTAAACTAGAGACTCCACAACTAGAGAATCTACTACTAGAGACTTCAAACTAGAAACTCAACAACTAGAAACTCCACAACTAAAAACTCAACAACTAGAAACTCCACAAATACAGACTCGGCAACTAGAAATTCCATATCTAGAAACTCCACAGCTAGAAACTGCAAAACTAGAGACTTCACAACTAGAAACTCCACAACTCAAAATTCCACAACTAGAAACTCCAAAACTCGAAACTCTACAACTCGAAACTCCACAACTGGAAACTCCACAACTAGACACTCCACAACTAAAAACTTTTCAACTAGAAACTCCTAAACTAGAGACTCCACAACTAGAGAATCTACAACTAGAGACTTAAACTAGAAACTCAACAACTAGAAACTTCAAAATTCGAAACTCTACTAGAACCTCCACAACTGGAAACTCCACAACTAGACACTCCACAACTAGAAACTCCACAACTAGAGACTCTGCAACTATGGAACACCGCAACTAGAAACTCCGCATTTAGAAACTCCGAAACAAGAAATTCCACAGCTAGAAACACCACAACTAGACACTCCGCAACTAGAAACTCCACAACTTGAGACGCCGCAACTAGAAACTCCACAACTTGAAACTCCACAACTAGAAACTCCACAACTAGAATTTCTACAACTAGAGACTCCTCAACTAGAGAATTCGCAACTAGAAACTCCAAAACTAGAGACGCTGCAACTAGAAACTCTACAACTAGAAACTCCACAACTAGAAACTCCACAACTCGAAAGTCCAAAACTAGAAACTCCACAACTTGAAGCTCCACAACTAGAAACTCCACAACTTGAAACTCCACAACTAGAAACTCCACAACTTGAGACTCCGCAACTAGAAACTCCACAACTTGAAGTTCCACAACTAGAAACTCCACAACTTGAGACTCCGCAACTAGAAACTCCACAACTTGAAACTGCACAACTAGAGACTCCGCAACTAGAAACTCCACAACCAGAAACTCCACAACTAGATACTCCACAACTAGAAAATCTACAACTAGAAACACCACAACTAGAAAGTCCGCAACTAGAAACTCCGCAACTAGAGACTCCACAACTAGAAACTCAACAACTAGAAACTCCACAACTTCAAACTCCACAAATACAGACTCGGTCACTAGTAATTCCATATCTAGAAACTCCACAACTAGAAACTGCAAAACTAGAGACTTCACAACTAGAAACTCAACAAATAGGAACTCCACAACTAAAAACTCCACAACTGGAAACTCCACAACTTGAGACTCCGCAACTGGAAACTTCACAACTAGAAACTCCTCTATTGAAAACTCCGCAACTAGAAACTCCGCAACTAGAAACTTCACAACTTAAAACTTCACAACTAGATACTCCACAACTGGAAACTCCACAACTAGATACTTCACAACTGGAAACTCCACAACTAGATACTCCACAACTTGAAACTCCACAACTTTAAACTCCACAACTAGAGACTCCACAACTAGAAACTTCACAACTAGAAACTCCACAACTAGAAACTCCACAACCAGAGATTCCGCAACTCGACAACTAGAAACTCCACACATGGAAACTCCACAACTAGATACTCTGCAACTAGAAACTCCACAACTAGAGACTCCACAACTTGAAACTCTACAACTTTAAACTCCACAACTTGAGACTCCACAACTAGAAACTCCACAACTGGAAACTCCACTACTAGAAACTCCACAACCAGAAACTCCACAACTAGAAACACCACAACCAGAGACTCCACAACTCGAAACTCCACAACTAGAAACTCCACAACTAAAAACTCACAACCAGAGACTCCGCAACTTCACAACTAGAAACTCCACAACTGGAAACTCCACAACTAGATACTCTGCAACTATAAACTCCACAACTAGAGACTCCACAACTTAAAACTCCACAACTTTAAACTCCACAACTTGAGAGTCCACAACTAGAAACTTCACAACTTGAAACTCCACAGCTTGGGACTCCGCAACTACAAACTCTACAACTAGGGACTCCACAACTGGAAACTCCACTACTATATACTCCACAACTGGAAACTCGGCAACTAGAAACTCCACAACTAGAGACTCCACAACTTGAAACTCCACAACTAGAGACTCTGCAACTAGAAACTCCACAACTCGAAACTCCACAACTGGAAACTCCTCAACTGGACACTCCACAACAAAATCTCTTCAACTAGAAACTCCTAAACTAGAGACTCCACAACTAGAGAATCTACTACTAGAGACTTCAAACTAGAAACTCAACAACTAGAAACTCCACAACTAAAAACTCAACAACTAGAAAATCCACAAAATACAGACTCGGCAACTAGAAATTCCATATCTAGAAACTCCACAGCTAGAAACTGCAAAACTAGAGACTTCACAACTAGAAACTCAACAATTAAAAACTCCACAACTAAAAATTCCACAACTAGAAACTCCACAACTAGAGACTCCACAACTCGAAACTCCACAACTAGAAACTCCACAACTAGAAACTCCACAACCAGAGACTCCGCAACTCGACAACTAGAAACTCCACACATGGAAACTCCACAACTAGATACTCTGCAACTAGAAACTTCACAACTAGAGACTCCACAACTTGAAACTCTACAACTTTAAACTCCACAACTTGAGACTCCACAACTAGAAACTCCACAACTGGAAACTCCACAACTAGAAACTCCACAACCAGAAACTCCACAACTAGAAACACCACAACCAGACACTCCACATTTAGACACTCTGCAACTAGAGACTCCACAACTAGAAACTCAACAACTAGAAAGTCCACAACTACAAGCTCCACAAATAGAGATTCGGCTACAAGAAATTTCATGTCTAGAAAGTCCACAACTATACCTCCACAACTGGAAACCCCACAACTAGAAACTCCACAACTAGAAACTCCACAACAGGGACTCCGCAACTAGAAACTCCACAATCAGTGACTCTGCAACTAGAAACTCCGCCGCTAGATACTCCACAAATAGAAACTCCGCAACTAGAAACTCCACAGCTAGAAACTACACAACTAGAGACTCCACAACTAGAAACTCCACAACTGGAAACTCCACAAATAAAAACTCCACAACTTGAAACCTCACGACCTTAAGTTACGCAACTAGAAAATCCACAGCTAGAAAATCCGCAACTAGTAACTCCACAACTAGAAACTCCACAACTCTACATTCCACAACTAGAAACTCCACAACTAGAGACTCCACAACTAGAAACTCCACAACAAGAAACTCCACAACTAAAAACTCACAACCAGAGACTCCGCAACTTCACAACTAGAAACTCCACAACTGGAAACTCCACAACTAGATACTCTGCAACTAGAAACTCCACAACTAGAGACTCCACAACTTAAAACTCCACAACTTTAAACTCCACAACTTGAGAGTCCACAACTAGAAACTTCACAACTTGAAACTCCACAACTTGGGACTCCGCAACTAGAAACTCCACAACTAGGGACTCCACAACTGGACACTCCACTACTATATACTCCACAACTGGAAACTCGGCAACTAGAAACTCCACAACTAGAGACTCCACAACTTGAAACTCCACAACTAGAGACTCTGCAACTAGAAACTTCACAACTCAAAACTCTACAACTGGAAACTCCACAACTAGACACTCCAAAACAAAATCTCTTCAACTAGAAACTCCTAAACTAGAGACTCCACAACTAGAGAATCTACTACTAGAGACTTCAAACTAGAAACTCAACAACTAGAAACTCCACAACTAAAAACTCAACAACTAGAAACTCCACAAATACAGACTCGGCAACTAGAAATTCCATATCTAGAAACTCCACAGCTAGAAACTGCAAAACTAGAGACTTCACAACTAGAAACTCAACAATTAAAAACTCCACAACTAAAAATTCCACAACTGGAAACTCCACAACTTGAGACTCTGCAACTTGAAACTTCACAACTAGAAACTCCGCTATTAAAAACTCCGCAACTAGAAACTCCGCAACTAGAAACTCCTCTACTTAAAACTCCACAACTAGATACTCCACAACTGGAAACTCCACAGCTAGATACTTCACAACTGGAAACTCCACAACTAGATACTCCACAACTAAAAACTCCACAACTAGAAACTCCACAACTAGAGACTCCACAACTCAAAACTCCACAACTAGAAACTTCACAACTAAATACTCCACAACCATAGACTCCGCAACTTCACAACTAGAAACTCCACAACTGGAAACTCCATAACTAGATACTCTGCAACTAGAAACTCCACAACTAGAGACTCCACAACTTGAAACTCCACAACTTTAAACTCCACAACTTGAGACTCCACAACTAGAAACTCCACAACTTGAAACTCCACTACTAGATACTCCACAACTAGAGACTTCAAACTAGAAACTCAACAACTAGAAACACCACAACTAAAAACTCAACAACTAGAAACTCCCCAGCTTGAGACTCCGCAACTTGAAACTCCACAACTAGAAACTCCGCAACTAGAAACTCCACAACTATTGACTCCACAACTAGAAACTCCACAACTAGAAACTCCACTACTAGATACTCCACAACTGGAAACTCGACAACTAGAAACTCCACATGTAGAGACTCCACAACTTGAAACTCCACAACTAGAGACTCTGCAACTATAAACTCAACGTCTAGAGACTCCGCAACTCAACAACTAGAAACTCCACAACTGGAAAATCTAAAACTAGAAACTCCGCAACTAGAGACTCCACAACTAGAGACTCCACAACTAGAAACTCCACAACTTGAAACTCCTCAACTAGAAACTCCACAACCAGAAACTCCACAACTAGAAACTCCGCAACTAGAAACTCCGCAACTCCACAACTAGAAACTCCACAACTGGAAACTCCACAACTAGATACTCTGCAACTAGAAACTCCACAACTCGAGACTCCACAACTAGAAACTCCACAACTAGAAACTCCTCAACTTCAAACTTCACAAATACAGACTCGGCAACTAGAAATTCCTTATCTAGAAACTCCACGACTAGAAACTGAAAAACTAGAGACTTCACAACTAGAAACTCAACAACTAGAAACTCCACAACTAAAAACTCCACAACTGGAAACTCCACAACTTGAGACTCCGCAACTTGAAACTTCACAACTAGAAACTCCACTATTAAAAACTCCGCAACTAGAAACTCCACAACTTAAAACTCCACAACTGGAAACTCCACAACTTGAGACTCCGCAACTTGAAACTTGACAACTAGAAACTCCTCTATTAAAAACTCCGCAACTAGAAACTACACAACTTAAAACTTCACAACTAGATACTCCACAACTGGAAACTCCACAACTAGATACTTCACAACTGGAAACTGCACAACTAGATACTCCACTACTGGAAACTCCACAACTAGAAACTCCACAACTAGAGACTCCACAACTCGAAACTCCAAAACTAGAAACTCCACAACTAGAAACTGCACAACCAGAGATTCCGCAACTCGACAACTAGAAACTCCACACATGGAAACTCCACAACTAGATACTCTGCAACTAGAAACTCCACAACTAGAGACTCCGCAACTTGAAACTCTACAACTTTAAACTCCACAACTTGAGACTCCACAACTAGAAACTCCACAACTGGAAACTCCACAACTAGAAACTCCACAACCAGAAACTCCACAACTAGAAACACCACAACCAGACACTCCACAACTAGAAACTCTGCAACTAGAGACTCCACAACTAGAAACTCAACAACTAGAAAGTCCACAACTACAAGCTCCACAAATAGAGATTCGGCTACAAGAAATTTCATGTCTAGAAAGTCCACAACTATACCTCCACAACTGGAAACCCCACAACTAGAAACTCCACAACTAGAAACTCCACAACAGGGACTCCGCAACTAGAAACTCCACAATCAGTGACTCTGCAACTAGAAACTCCGCCGCTAGATACTCCACAAATAGAAACTCCGCAACTAGAAACTCCACAGCTAGAAACTACACAACTAGAGACTCCACAACTAGAAACTCCACAACTGGAAACTCCACAAATAAAAACTCCACAACTTGAAACCTCACGACCTTAAGTTACGCAACTAGAAAATCCACAGCTAGAAAATCCGCAACTAGTAACTCCACAACTAGAAACTCCACAACTCTACATTCCACAACTAGAAACTCCACAACTAGAGACTCCACAACTAGAAACTCCACAACAAGAAACTCCACAACTAAAAACTCACAACCAGAGACTCCGCAACTTCACAACTAGAAACTCCACAACTGGAAACTCCACAACTAGATACTCTGCAACTAGAAACTCCACAACTAGAGACTCCACAACTTAAAACTCCACAACTTTAAACTCCACAACTTGAGAGTCCACAACTAGAAACTTCACAACTTGAAACTCCACAACTTGGGACTCCGCAACTAGAAACTCCACAACTAGGGACTCCACAACTGGACACTCCACTACTATATACTCCACAACTGGAAACTCGGCAACTAGAAACTCCACAACTAGAGACTCCACAACTTGAAACTCCACAACTAGAGACTCTGCAACTAGAAACTTCACAACTCAAAACTCTACAACTGGAAACTCCACAACTAGACACTCCAAAACAAAATCTCTTCAACTAGAAACTCCTAAACTAGAGACTCCACAACTAGAGAATCTACTACTAGAGACTTCAAACTAGAAACTCAACAACTAGAAACTCCACAACTAAAAACTCAACAACTAGAAACTCCACAAATACAGACTCGGCAACTAGAAATTCCATATCTAGAAACTCCACAGCTAGAAACTGCAAAACTAGAGACTTCACAACTAGAAACTCAACAATTAAAAACTCCACAACTAAAAATTCCACAACTGGAAACTCCACAACTTGAGACTCTGCAACTTGAAACTTCACAACTAGAAACTCCGCTATTAAAAACTCCGCAACTAGAAACTCCGCAACTAGAAACTCCTCTACTTAAAACTCCACAACTAGATACTCCACAACTGGAAACTCCACAGCTAGATACTTCACAACTGGAAACTCCACAACTAGATACTCCACAACTAAAAACTCCACAACTAGAAACTCCACAACTAGAGACTCCACAACTCAAAACTCCACAACTAGAAACTTCACAACTAAATACTCCACAACCATAGACTCCGCAACTTCACAACTAGAAACTCCACAACTGGAAACTCCATAACTAGATACTCTGCAACTAGAAACTCCACAACTAGAGACTCCACAACTTGAAACTCCACAACTTTAAACTCCACAACTTGAGACTCCACAACTAGAAACTCCACAACTTGAAACTCCACTACTAGATACTCCACAACTAGAGACTTCAAACTAGAAACTCAACAACTAGAAACACCACAACTAAAAACTCAACAACTAGAAACTCCCCAGCTTGAGACTCCGCAACTTGAAACTCCACAACTAGAAACTCCGCAACTAGAAACTCCACAACTATTGACTCCACAACTAGAAACTCCACAACTAGAAACTCCACTACTAGATACTCCACAACTGGAAACTCGACAACTAGAAACTCCACATGTAGAGACTCCACAACTTGAAACTCCACAACTAGAGACTCTGCAACTATAAACTCAACGTCTAGAGACTCCGCAACTCAACAACTAGAAACTCCACAACTGGAAAATCTAAAACTAGAAACTCCGCAACTAGAGACTCCACAACTAGAGACTCCACAACTAGAAACTCCACAACTTGAAACTCCTCAACTAGAAACTCCACAACCAGAAACTCCACAACTAGAAACTCCGCAACTAGAAACTCCGCAACTCCACAACTAGAAACTCCACAACTGGAAACTCCACAACTAGATACTCTGCAACTAGAAACTCCACAACTCGAGACTCCACAACTAGAAACTCCACAACTAGAAACTCCTCAACTTCAAACTTCACAAATACAGACTCGGCAACTAGAAATTCCTTATCTAGAAACTCCACGACTAGAAACTGAAAAACTAGAGACTTCACAACTAGAAACTCAACAACTAGAAACTCCACAACTAAAAACTCCACAACTGGAAACTCCACAACTTGAGACTCCGCAACTTGAAACTTCACAACTAGAAACTCCACTATTAAAAACTCCGCAACTAGAAACTCCACAACTTAAAACTCCACAACTGGAAACTCCACAACTTGAGACTCCGCAACTTGAAACTTGACAACTAGAAACTCCTCTATTAAAAACTCCGCAACTAGAAACTACACAACTTAAAACTTCACAACTAGATACTCCACAACTGGAAACTCCACAACTAGATACTTCACAACTGGAAACTGCACAACTAGATACTCCACTACTGGAAACTCCACAACTAGAAACTCCACAACTAGAGACTCCACAACTCGAAACTCCAAAACTAGAAACTCCACAACTAGAAACTGCACAACCAGAGATTCCGCAACTCGACAACTAGAAACTCCACACATGGAAACTCCACAACTAGATACTCTGCAACTAGAAACTCCACAACTAGAGACTCCGCAACTTGAAACTCTACAACTTTAAACTCCACAACTTGAGACTCCACAACTAGAAACTCCACAACTGGAAACTCCACAACTAGAAACTCCACAACCAGAAACTCCACAACTAGAAACACCACAACCAGACACTCCACAACTAGAAACTCTGCAACTAGAGACTCCACAACTAGAAACTCAACAACTAGAAAGTCCACAACTACAAGCTCCACAAATAGAGATTCGGCTACAAGAAATTTCATGTCTAGAAAGTCCACAACTATAACTCCACAACTGGAAACCCCACAACTAGAAACTCCACAACTAGAAACTCCACAACAGGGACTCCGCAACTAGAAACTCCACAATCAGAGACTCTGCAACTAGAAACTCCGCCGCTAGATACTCCACAAATAGAAACTCCGCAACTAGAAACTATGCAGCTAGAAACTACACAACTAGAGACTCCACAACTAGAAACTCCACAACTGGAAACTCCACAAATAAAAACTCCACAACTTGAAACCTCACGACCTTAAGTTACGCAACTAGAAAATCCACAGCTAGAAAATCCGCAACTAGTAACTCCACAACGAGAAACTCCACAACTCTACATTCCACAACTAGAAACTCCACAACTAGAGACTCCACAACTCGAAACTCCACAACTAGAAACTCCACAACTAAAAACTCACAACCAGAGACTCCGCAACTTCACAACTAGAAACTCCACAACTGGAAACTCCACAACTAGATACTCTGCAACTAGAAACTCCACAACTAGAGACTCCACAACTTAAAACTCCACAACTTTAAACTCCACAACTTGAGAGTCCACAACTAGAAACTTCACAACTTGAAACTCTACAACTTGGGACTCCGCAACTAGAAACTCCACAACTAGGGACTCCACAACTGGACACTCCAACACTATATACTCTACAACTGGAAACTCGGCAACTAGAAACTCCACAACTAGAGACTCCACAACTTGAAACTCCACAACTAGAGACTCTGCAACTAGAAACTTCACAACTCGAAACTCTACAACTGGAAACTCCACAACTAGACACTCCACAACAAAATCTCTTCAACTAGAAACTCCTAAACTAGAGACTCCACAACTAGAGAATCTAGTACTAGAGACTTCAAACTAGAAACTCAACAACTAGAAACTCCACAACTTGAAACTCCACAACTAGAAACTCCACAACTTGAGACTCCGCAACTAGAAACTCCACAACTTGAAGTTCCACAACTAGAAACTCCACAACTTGAGACTCCGCAACTAGAAACTCCACAACTTGAAACTGCACAACTAGAGACTCCGCAACTAGAAACTCCAGAACCAGAAACTCCACAACTAGAAACTTCATAACTAGAGACTCCACAACTAGAAACTCCACAACTAGACACTCCACAACTTGAAACTCCACAACAAGAGACTCCACAACTAGAAACTCCACAACTAGAAACTCCACAACTTCAAACTCCACAAATACAGACTCGGAAACTAGTAATTCCATATCTAGAAACTCCACAACTAGAGACTCTGCAACTAGAAACTCAACAACTAGAGACTCCGCAACTCAACAACTAGAAACTCCACAACTGGAAAATCCACAACTAGATACTCCACAACTAGAAAATCTACAACTAGAAACACCACAACTATAGACTCCACAACTTGAAACTCCACAAGTTTAAACTCCACAACTTGAGACTGCACAAATAGAAACTCCACAACTAGAAACTCTACAACTGGAAACTCCCCAACTAGAAACTCCGCAACTAGAAACTCCGCAACAGGAGACTCTACAACTAGAAACTCCACAACTATAAACTCCAAAACTAGAAACTCCGCAACTAGAAACTTCACAACTAGCAACTCCGCAACAAGAGACTCTACAACTAGAAACTCCACAACTTGAAACTCCTCAACTAGAAACTCCACAACCAGAAACTCCACAACTAGAAAGTCCGCAACTAGAAACTCCGCAACTAGAGACTGCACAACTAGAAACTCAACAACTAGAAACTCCACAACTTCAAACTCCACAAATACAGACTCGGTCACTAGTAATTCCATATCTAGAAACTCCACAACTAGAAACTGCAAAACTAGAGACTTCACAACTAGAAACTCAACAAATAGAAACTCCACAACTAAAAACTCTACAACTGGAAACTCCACAACTTGAGACTCCGCAACTTGAAACTTCACAACTAGAAACTCCTCTATTATAAACTCTGCAACTAGAAACTCCGCAACTAGAAACTCCACAACTTAAAACTTCACAACTCGATACTCCACAACTGGAAACTCCACAACTAGATACTTCACAACCGGAAACTCCACAACTAGAGACTCCACAACTTGAAACTCTACAACTTTAAACTCCACAACATGAGACTCCACAACTAGAAACTCCACAACCAGAAACTCCACAACTAGAAACACCACAACCAGACACTCCACAACTAGAAACTCTGCAACTAGAGACTCCACAACTAGAAACTCAACAACTAGAAAGTCCACAACTACAAGCTCCACAAATAGAGATTCGGCTACAAGAAATTTCATGTCTAGAAAGTCCACAACTATAACTCCACAACTGAAAACCCCACAACTAGAAACTCCACAACTAGAAACTCCACAACTAGAGACTCCGCAACTAGAAACTCGATAATCAGAGACTCCGCAACTAGAAACTCCGCAGCTAGATACTCCACAAATAGAAACTCCGCAACTAGAAACTCCGCAGCTAGAAACTACACAACTAGAGACTCCACAACTAGAAATTCCACAACTAGAAACTCCAAAAATAGAAACTCCACAACTTGAAACCTCACGACCCTAAGTTACGCAACTAGAAAATCCACAGCTAGAAAATCCGCAACTAGTAACTCCACAACTAGAAACTCCACAACTCTACATTCCACAACTAGAAACTCCACAACTAGAGACTCCACAACTCGAAACTTCACAACTAGAAACTCCACAACTAAAAACTCACAACCAGAGACTCCGCAACTTCAAAACTAGAAACTCCACAACTGGAAACTCCACAACTAGATACTCTGCAACTATAAACTCCACAACTAGAGACTCCACAACTTAAAACTCCACAACTTGAGAGTCCACAACTTGAAACTTCACAACTTGAAACTCCACAGCTTGGGACTCCGCAACTAGAAACACTACAACTAGGGACTCCACAACTGGAAACTCCACTACTATATACTCCACAACTGGAAACTCGGCAACTAGAAACTCCACAACTAGAGACTCCACAACTTGAAACTCCACAACTAGAGACTCTGCAACTAGAAACTCCACAACTGGAAACTCCACAACTAGACACTCCACAACAAAATCTCTTCAACTAGAAACTCCTAAATTAGAGACTCCACAACTAGAGAATCTACTACTAGAGACTTCAAACTAGAAACTCAACAACTAGAAACTCCACAACTGAAACTCAACAACTAGAAACTCCCCAGCTTGAGACTCCGCAACTTGAAACTCCACAACTAGAAACTCCGCAACTAGAAACTCCACAACTATTGACTCCACAACTAGAAACTCCACAACTAGAAACTCCACTACTAGATACTCCACAACTGGAAACTCGACAACTAGAAACTCCACATGTAGAGACTCCACAACTTGAAACTCCACAACTAGAGACTCTGCAACTATAAACTCAACGTCTAGAGACTCCGCAACTCAACAACTAGAAACTCCACAACTGGAAAATCTAAAACTAGAAACTCCGCAACTAGAGACTCCACAACTAGAGACTCCACAACTAGAAACTCCACAACTTGAAACTCCTCAACTAGAAACTCCACAACCAGAAACTCCACAACTAGAAACTCCGCAACTAGAAACTCCGCAACTCCACAACTAGAAACTCCACAACTGGAAACTCCACAACTAGATACTCTGCAACTAGAAACTCCACAACTCGAGACTCCACAACTAGAAACTCCACAACTAGAAACTCCTCAACTTCAAACTTCACAAATACAGACTCGGCAACTAGAAATTCCTTATCTAGAAACTCCACGACTAGAAACTGAAAAACTAGAGACTTCACAACTAGAAACTCAACAACTAGAAACTCCACAACTAAAAACTCCACAACTGGAAACTCCACAACTTGAGACTCCGCAACTTGAAACTTCACAACTAGAAACTCCACTATTAAAAACTCCGCAACTAGAAACTCCACAACTTAAAACTCCACAACTGGAAACTCCACAACTTGAGACTCCGCAACTTGAAACTTGACAACTAGAAACTCCTCTATTAAAAACTCCGCAACTAGAAACTACACAACTTAAAACTTCACAACTAGATACTCCACAACTGGAAACTCCACAACTAGATACTTCACAACTGGAAACTGCACAACTAGATACTCCACTACTGGAAACTCCACAACTAGAAACTCCACAACTAGAGACTCCACAACTCGAAACTCCAAAACTAGAAACTCCACAACTAGAAACTGCACAACCAGAGACTCCGCAACTCGACAACTAGAAACTCCACACATGGAAACTCCACAACTAGATACTCTGCAACTAGAAACTCCACAACTAGAGACTCCGCAACTTGAAACTCTACAACTTTAAACTCCACAACTTGAGACTCCACAACTAGAAACTCCACAACTGGAAACTCCACAACTAGAAACTCCACAACCAGAAACTCCACAACTAGAAACACCACAACCAGACACTCCACAACTAGAAACTCTGCAACTAGAGACTCCACAACTAGAAACTCAACAACTAGAAAGTCCACAACTACAAGCTCCACAAATAGAGATTCGGCTACAAGAAATTTCATGTCTAGAAAGTCCACAACTATAACTCCACAACTGGAAACCCCACAACTAGAAACTCCACAACTAGAAACTCCACAACAGGGACTCCGCAACTAGAAACTCCACAATCAGAGACTCTGCAACTAGAAACTCCGCCGCTAGATACTCCACAAATAGAAACTCCGCAACTAGAAACTATGCAGCTAGAAACTACACAACTAGAGACTCCACAACTAGAAACTCCACAACTGGAAACTCCACAAATAAAAACTCCACAACTTGAAACCTCACGACCTTAAGTTACGCAACTAGAAAATCCACAGCTAGAAAATCCGCAACTAGTAACTCCACAACGAGAAACTCCACAACTCTACATTCCACAACTAGAAACTCCACAACTAGAGACTCCACAACTCGAAACTCCACAACTAGAAACTCCACAACTAAAAACTCACAACCAGAGACTCCGCAACTTCACAACTAGAAACTCCACAACTGGAAACTCCACAACTAGATACTCTGCAACTAGAAACTCCACAACTAGAGACTCCACAACTTAAAACTCCACAACTTTAAACTCCACAACTTGAGAGTCCACAACTAGAAACTTCACAACTTGAAACTCTACAACTTGGGACTCCGCAACTAGAAACTCCACAACTAGGGACTCCACAACTGGACACTCCAACACTATATACTCTACAACTGGAAACTCGGCAACTAGAAACTCCACAACTAGAGACTCCACAACTTGAAACTCCACAACTAGAGACTCTGCAACTAGAAACTTCACAACTCGAAACTCTACAACTGGAAACTCCACAACTAGACACTCCACAACAAAATCTCTTCAACTAGAAACTCCTAAACTAGAGACTCCACAACTAGAGAATCTAGTACTAGAGACTTCAAACTAGAAACTCAACAACTAGAAACTCCACAACTTGAAACTCCACAACTAGAAACTCCACAACTTGAGACTCCGCAACTAGAAACTCCACAACTTGAAGTTCCACAACTAGAAACTCCACAACTTGAGACTCCGCAACTAGAAACTCCACAACTTGAAACTGCACAACTAGAGACTCCGCAACTAGAAACTCCAGAACCAGAAACTCCACAACTAGAAACTTCATAACTAGAGACTCCACAACTAGAAACTCCACAACTAGACACTCCACAACTTGAAACTCCACAACAAGAGACTCCACAACTAGAAACTCCACAACTAGAAACTCCACAACTTCAAACTCCACAAATACAGACTCGGAAACTAGTAATTCCATATCTAGAAACTCCACAACTAGAGACTCTGCAACTAGAAACTCAACAACTAGAGACTCCGCAACTCAACAACTAGAAACTCCACAACTGGAAAATCCACAACTAGATACTCCACAACTAGAAAATCTACAACTAGAAACACCACAACTATAGACTCCACAACTTGAAACTCCACAAGTTTAAACTCCACAACTTGAGACTGCACAAATAGAAACTCCACAACTAGAAACTCTACAACTGGAAACTCCCCAACTAGAAACTCCGCAACTAGAAACTCCGCAACAGGAGACTCTACAACTAGAAACTCCACAACTATAAACTCCAAAACTAGAAACTCCGCAACTAGAAACTTCACAACTAGCAACTCCGCAACAAGAGACTCTACAACTAGAAACTCCACAACTTGAAACTCCTCAACTAGAAACTCCACAACCAGAAACTCCACAACTAGAAAGTCCGCAACTAGAAACTCCGCAACTAGAGACTGCACAACTAGAAACTCAACAACTAGAAACTCCACAACTTCAAACTCCACAAATACAGACTCGGTCACTAGTAATTCCATATCTAGAAACTCCACAACTAGAAACTGCAAAACTAGAGACTTCACAACTAGAAACTCAACAAATAGAAACTCCACAACTAAAAACTCTACAACTGGAAACTCCACAACTTGAGACTCCGCAACTTGAAACTTCACAACTAGAAACTCCTCTATTATAAACTCTGCAACTAGAAACTCCGCAACTAGAAACTCCACAACTTAAAACTTCACAACTCGATACTCCACAACTGGAAACTCCACAACTAGATACTTCACAACCGGAAACTCCACAACTAGAGACTCCACAACTTGAAACTCTACAACTTTAAACTCCACAACATGAGACTCCACAACTAGAAACTCCACAACCAGAAACTCCACAACTAGAAACACCACAACCAGACACTCCACAACTAGAAACTCTGCAACTAGAGACTCCACAACTAGAAACTCAACAACTAGAAAGTCCACAACTACAAGCTCCACAAATAGAGATTCGGCTACAAGAAATTTCATGTCTAGAAAGTCCACAACTATAACTCCACAACTGAAAACCCCACAACTAGAAACTCCACAACTAGAAACTCCACAACTAGAGACTCCGCAACTAGAAACTCGATAATCAGAGACTCCGCAACTAGAAACTCCGCAGCTAGATACTCCACAAATAGAAACTCCGCAACTAGAAACTCCGCAGCTAGAAACTACACAACTAGAGACTCCACAACTAGAAATTCCACAACTAGAAACTCCAAAAATAGAAACTCCACAACTTGAAACCTCACGACCCTAAGTTACGCAACTAGAAAATCCACAGCTAGAAAATCCGCAACTAGTAACTCCACAACTAGAAACTCCACAACTCTACATTCCACAACTAGAAACTCCACAACTAGAGACTCCACAACTCGAAACTTCACAACTAGAAACTCCACAACTAAAAACTCACAACCAGAGACTCCGCAACTTCAAAACTAGAAACTCCACAACTGGAAACTCCACAACTAGATACTCTGCAACTATAAACTCCACAACTAGAGACTCCACAACTTAAAACTCCACAACTTGAGAGTCCACAACTTGAAACTTCACAACTTGAAACTCCACAGCTTGGGACTCCGCAACTAGAAACACTACAACTAGGGACTCCACAACTGGAAACTCCACTACTATATACTCCACAACTGGAAACTCGGCAACTAGAAACTCCACAACTAGAGACTCCACAACTTGAAACTCCACAACTAGAGACTCTGCAACTAGAAACTCCACAACTGGAAACTCCACAACTAGACACTCCACAACAAAATCTCTTCAACTAGAAACTCCTAAATTAGAGACTCCACAACTAGAGAATCTACTACTAGAGACTTCAAACTAGAAACTCAACAACTAGAAACTCCACAACTGAAACTCAACAACTAGAAACTCCACAAAATACAGACTCGGCGACTAGTAATTCCATATCTAGAAACTCCACAGCTAGAAACTGCAAAACTAGAGACTTCACAACTACAAACTCCTCTATTAAAAACTCCGCAACTAGAAACTCCGCAACTAGAAACTCCACAACTTAAAACTTCACAACTAGATACTCCACAACTGGAAACTCCACAACTAGATACTTCACAACTGGAAACTCCACAACTAGATACTCCACTACTGGAAACTCCACAACTAGAAACTCCACAACTAGAGACTCCACAACTCGAAACTCCACAACTAGAAACTCCACAACTAGAAACTCCACAACCAGAGACTCCGCAACTCGACAACTAGAAACTCCACACATGGAAACTCCACAACTAGATACTCTGCAACTAGAAACTCCCCAACTAGAGACTCCACAACTTGAAACTCTACAACTTTCAACTCCACAACTTGAGACTCCACAACTAGAAACTCCACAACTTGAAACTCCACAACTAGAAACTCCACAACCAGAAACTCCACAACTAGAGACACCACAACTAGAAACTCTGCAACTAGAGACTCCACAACTAGAAACTCAACAACTAGAAAGTCCACAACTACAAGCTCCACAATTAGAGATTCGGCTTCAAGAAATTTCATGTCTAGAAAGTCCACAACTATAACTCCACAACTGAAAACCCCACAACTAGAAACTCCACAACTAGAAACTCCACAACTAGAGACTCCGCAACTAGAAACTCCACAATCAGAGACTCTGCAACTAGAAACTCCGCAGCTAAATACTCCACAAAGAGAAACTCCGCAACTAGAAACTCCACAGCTAGAAACTACACAACTAGAGACTCCACAACTTGAAACCTCACGACCTTAAGTTACGCAACTAGAAAATCCACAGCTAGAAAATCCGCAACTAGTAACTCCACAACTAGAAACTCCACAACTCTACATTCCACAACTAGAAACTCCACAACTAGAGACTCCACAACTCGAAACTCCACAACTAGAAACTCCACAACTAAAAACTCACAACCAGAGACTCCGCAACTTCACAACTAGAAACTCCACAACTGGAAACTCCACAACTAGATACTCTGCAAACATAAACTCCACAACTAGAGACTCCACAACTTAAAACTCCACAACTTTAAACTCCACAACTTGAGAGTCCACAACTAGAAACTTCACAACTTGAAACTCCACAGCTTGGGACTCCGCAACTAGAAACTCTACAACTAGGGACTCCACAACTGGAGACTCCACTACTATATACTCCACAACTGGAAACTCGGCAACTAGAAACTCCACAACTAGAGACTCCACAACTTGAAACTCCACAACTAGAGACTCTGCAACTAGAAACTCCACAACTCGAAACTCCACACCTGGAAACTCCACAACTAGACACTCCACAACAAAATCTCTTCAACTAGAAACTCCTAAACTAGAGACTCCACAACTAGAGAATCTACTACTAGAGACTTCAAACTAGAAACTCAACAACTAGAAACTCCACAACTAAAAACTCAACAACTAGAAACTCCACAGCTTGAGACTCCACAACTGGAAACTCGACAACTAGAAACTCCACATCTAGAGACTCCACAACTTGAAACTCCACAACTAGAGACTCTGCAACTAGAAACTCAACAACTAGAGACTCCGCAACTCAACAACTAGAAACTCCACAACTGGAAAATCTACAACTAGAAACTCCGCAACTAGAGACTCCACAACTAGAAACTCCACAAAATACAGACTCGGCAACTAGAAATTCCATATCTAGAAACTCCACAGCTAGAAACTGCAAAACTAGAGACTTCACAACTAGAAACTCAACAATTAAAAACTCCACAACTAAAAACTCCACAACTGGAAACTCCACAACTTGAGACTCCGCAACTTGAAACTTCACAACTTGAAACTCCGCTATTAAAAACTCCGCAACTAGAAACTCCGCAACTAGAAACTCCGCAACTTAAAACTCCACAACTAGATACTCCACAATTGGAAACTCCACAGCTAGATACTTCACAACTGGAAACTCCACAACTAGATACTCCACAACTAAAAACTCCACAACTAGAAACTCCAAAACTAGAGACTCCACAACTCGAAACTCCACAACTAGAAACTTCACAACTAAATACTCCACAACCATAGACTCCGCAACTTCACAACTAGAAACTCCACAACTGGAAACTCCATAACTAGATACTCTGCAACTAGAAATTCCACAACTAGAGACTCCACAACTTGAAACTCCAACTTTAAACTCCACAACTTGAGACTCCACAACTAGAAAC
The DNA here is from genome assembly GCF_043290135.1 of Rhipicephalus microplus. Classification (NCBI taxonomy): domain Eukaryota; kingdom Metazoa; phylum Arthropoda; class Arachnida; order Ixodida; family Ixodidae; genus Rhipicephalus; species Rhipicephalus microplus. Next base: position 18,650 of record NW_027465132.1, on the reverse strand, counting down.
TCCACAACTTGAAACTCCACTACTAGATACTCCACAACTGGAAACTCGGCAACTAGAAACTCCACAACTAGAGACTCCACAACTTGAAACTCCACAACTATAAACTCCACAGCTGGAAACTCCACAACTAGACACTCCACAACAAAAAACTCTTCAACTAGAAACTCCTAAACTAGAGACTCCACAACTAGAGAATCTACAACTAGAGACTTCAAACTACAAACTCAACAACTAGAAACTCCACAACTAAAAACTCAACAACTAGAAACTCCCCAGCTTGAGACTCCGCAACTTGAAACTCCACAACTAGAAACTCCGCAACTAGAAACTCCACAACTAGGGACTCCACAACTAGAAACTCCACAACTAGAAACTCCACAACCCGAAACTCCACTACTAGATACTCCACAACTGGAAACTCGACAACTAGAAACTCCACATCTAGAGACTCCACAACTTGAAACTCCACAACTAGAGACTCTGCAACTAGAAACTCAACATCTAGAGACTCCGCAACTCAACAACTAGAAACTCCACAACTGGAAAATCTACGACTAGAAACTCCGCAACTAGAGACTCCACAACTAGAGACTCCACAACTAGAAACTCCACAACTTGAAACTCCTCAACTAGAAACTCCACAACCAGAAACTCCACAACTAGAAACTCCGCAACTCCACAACTAGAAAATCCACAACTGGAAACTCCACAACTAGATACTCTGCAACTAGAAACTCCACAACTAGAGACTCCACAACTAGAAACTCCACAACTAGAAACTCCTCAACTTCAAACTTCACAAATACAGAATCGGCAACTAGAAATTTCATATCTAGAAACTCCACGACTAGAAACTGAAAAACTAGAGACTTCACAACTAGAAACTCAACAACTAGAAACTCCACAACTAAAACTCCACAACTGGAAACTCCACAGCTTGAAACTCCGCAACTTGAAACTTCATAACTAGAAACTCCACTATTAAAAACTCCGCAACTAGAAACTCCACAACTTAAAACTCCACAACTGGAAACTCCACAACTTGAGACTCCGCAACTTGAAACTTCACAACTAGAAACTCCTCTATTAAAAACTCCGCAACTAGAAACTTCACAACTTAAAACTTCACAACTGGAAACTCCACAACTAGATACTGCACTACTGGAAACTCCACAACTAGAAACTCCACAACTAGAGACTCCACAACTCGAAACTCCACAACTATAAACTCCACAACTAGAAACTCCACAACCAGAGACTCCGCAACTCGACAACTAGAAACTCCACACATGGAAACTCCACAACTAGATACTCTGCAACTAGAAACTCCACAACTAGAGACTCCACAACTTGAAACTCTACAACTTTAAACTCCACAACTTGAGACTCCACAACTAGAAACTCCACAACTGGAAACTCCACAACTGGAAACTCCACAACCAGAAACTCCAACCCTAGAAACACCACAACCAGACACTCCACAACTAGACACTCTGCAACTAGAGACTCCACAACTAGAAACTCAACAACTAGAAAGTCCACAACTACAAGCTCCACAAATAGAGATTCGGCTACAAGAAATTTCATGTCTAGAAATTCCACAACTATAACTCCACAACTGGAAACCCCACAACTAGAAACTCCACAACTAGAAACTCCACAACTAGAGACTCCGCAACTAGAAACTCCACAATCAGAGACGCTGCAACTAGAAACTCCGCAGCTAGATACTCCACAAAGAGAAACTCCGCAACTAGAAACTCCGCAGCTAGAAACTACACAACTAGAGACTCCACAACTTGAAACCTCACGACCTTAAGTTACGCAACTAGAAAATCCACAGCTAGAAAATCCGCAACTAGAAACTCCACAACTAGAAACTCCACAACTCTACATTCCACAACTAGAAACTCCACAACTAGAGACTCCACAACTCGAAACTCCACAACTAGAAACTCCACAACTAAAAACTCACAACCAGAGACTCCGCAACTTCACAACTAGAAACTCCACAACTGGAAACTCCACAACTAGATACTCTGCAACTATAAACTCCACAACTAGAGACTCCACAACTTAAAACTCCACAACTTTAAACTCCACAACATGAGAGTCCACAAGTAGAAACTTCCCAACTTGAAACTCCACAGCTTGGGACTCCGCAACTAGAAACTCTACAACTAGGGACTCCACAACTGGAAACTCCACTACTATATACTCCACAGCTGGAAACTCGGCAACTAGAAACTCCACAACTAGAGACTCCACAACTTGAAACTCCACAACTAGAGACTCTGCAACTAGAAACTCCACAACTCGAAACTCCACAACTGGAAACTCCACAACTAGACACTCCACAACAAAATCTCTTCAACTAGAAACTCCTAAACTAGAGACTCCACAACTAGAGAATCTACTACTAGAGACTTCAAACTAGAAACTCAACAACTAGAAACTCCACAACTAAAAACTCAACAACTAGAAACTCCACAAAATACAGACTCGGCAACTAGAAATTCCATATCTAGAAACTCCACAGCTAGAAACTGCAAAACTAGAGACTTCACAACTAGAAACTCAACAATTAAAAACTCCACAACTAAAAACTCCACAACTGGAAACTCCACAACTTGAGACTCCGCAACTTGAAACTTCACAACTTGAAACTCCGCTATTAAAAACTCCGCAACTAGAAACTCCGCAACTAGAAACTCCGCAACTTAAAACTCCACAACTAGATACTCCACAATTGGAAACTCCACAGCTAGATACTTCACAACTGGAAACTCCACAACTAGATACTCCACAACTAAAAACTCCACAACTAGAAACTCCAAAACTAGAGACTCCACAACTCGAAACTCCACAACTAGAAACTTCACAACTAAATACTCCACAACCATAGACTCCGCAACTTCACAACTAGAAACTCCACAACTGGAAACTCCATAACTAGATACTCTGCAACTAGAAACTCCACAACTAGAGACTCCACAACTTGAAACTCCAACTTTAAACTCCACAACTTGAGACTCCACAACTAGAAACTCCACAACTTGAAACTTCACTACTAGATACTCCACAACTGGAAACTCGGCAACTAGAAACTCCACAACTAGAGACTCCACAACTTGAAACTCCACAACTATAAACTCCACAGCTGGAAACTCCACAACTAGACACTCCACAACAAAAAACTCTTCAACTAGAAACTCCTAAACTAGAGACTCCACAACTAGAGAATCTACAACTAGAGACTTCAAACTACAAACTCAACAACTAGAAACTCCACAACTAAAAACTCAACAACTAGAAACTCCCCAGCTTGAGACTCCGCAACTTGAAACTCCACAACTAGAAACTCCGCAACTAGAAACTCCACAACTAGGGACTCCACAACTAGAAACTCCACAACTAGAAACTCCACAACCCGAAACTCCACTACTAGATACTCCACAACTGGAAACTCGACAACTAGAAACTCCACATCTAGAGACTCCACAACTTGAAACTCCACAACTAGAGACTCTGCAACTAGAAACTCAACATCTAGAGACTCCGCAACTCAACAACTAGAAACTCCACAACTGGAAAATCTACGACTAGAAACTCCGCAACTAGAGACTCCACAACTAGAGACTCCACAACTAGAAACTCCACAACTTGAAACTCCTCAACTAGAAACTCCACAACCAGAAACTCCACAACTAGAAACTCCGCAACTCCACAACTAGAAAATCCACAACTGGAAACTCCACAACTAGATACTCTGCAAGTAGAAACTCCACAACAAGAGACTCCACAACTAGAAACTCCACAACTAGAAACTCCTCAACTTCAAACTTCACAAATACAGAATCGGCAACTAGAAATTCCATATCTAGAAACTCCACGACTAGAAACTGAAAAACTAGAGACTTCACAACTAGAAACTCAACAACTAGAAACTCCACAACTAAAACTCCACAACTGGAAACTCCACAGCTTGAAACTCCGCAACTTGAAACTTCATAACTAGAAACTCCACTATTAAAAACTCCGCAACTAGAAACTCCACAACTTAAAACTCCACAACTGGAAACTCCACAACTTGAGACTCCGCAACTTGAAACTTCACAACTAGAAACTCCTCTATTAAAAACTCCGCAACTAGAAACTTCACAACTTAAAACTTCACAACTGGAAACTCCACAACTAGATACTGCACTACTGGAAACTCCACAACGAGAAACTCCACAACTAGAGACTCCACAACTCGAAACTCCACAACTATAAACTCCACAACTAGAAACTCCACAACCAGAGACTCCGCAACTCGACAACTAGAAACTCCACACATGGAAACTCCACAACTAGATACTCTGCAACTAGAAACTCCACAACTAGAGACTCCACAACTTGAAACTCTACAACTTTAAACTCCACAACTTGAGACTCCACAACTAGAAACTCCACAACTGGAAACTCCACAACTGGAAACTCCACAACCAGAAACTCCAATCCTAGAAACACCACAACCAGACACTCCACAACTAGACACTCTGCAACTAGAGACTCCACAACTAGAAACTCAACAACTAGAAAGTCCACAACTACAAGCTCCACAAATAGAGATTCGGCTACAAGAAATTTCATGTCTAGAAATTCCACAACTATAACTCCACAACTGGAAACCCCACAACTAGAAACTCAACAACTAGAAACTCCACAACTAGAGACTCCGCAACTAGAAACTCCACAATCAGAGACTCTGCAACTAGAAACTCCGCAGCTAGATACTCCACAAAGAGAAACTCCGCAACTAGAAACTCCGCAGCTAGAAACTACACAACTAGAGATTCCACAACTTGAAACCTCACGACCTTAAGTTACGCAACTAGAAAATCCACAGATAGAAAATCCGCAACTAGTAACTCCACAACTAGAAACTCCACAACTCTACATTCCACAACTAGAAACTCCACAACTAGAGACTCCACAACTCGAAACTTCACAACTAGAAACTCCACAACTGGAAACTCCAAAACTAGATACTCTGCAACTATAAACTCCACAACTAGAGACTCCACAACTTAAAACTCCACAACTTTAAACTCCACAACTTGAGAGTCCACAACTAGAAACTTCCCAACTTGAAACTCCACAGCTTGGGACTCCGCAACTAGAAACTCTACAACTAGGGACTCCACAACTGGAAACTCCACTACTATATACTCCACAACTGGAAACTCGGCAACTAGAAACTCCACAACTAGAGACTCCACAACTTGAAACTCCACAACTAGAGACTCTGCAACTAGAAACTCCACAACTCGAAACTCCACAACTGGAAACTCCACAACTAGACACTCCACAACAAAATCTCTTCAACTAGAAACTCCTAAACTAGAGACTCCACAACTAGAGAATCTACTACTAGAGACTTCAAACTAGAAACTCAACAACTAGAAACTCCACAACTAAAAACTCAACAACTAGAAACTCCACAAAATACAGACTCGGCAACTAGAAATTCCATATCTAGAAACTCCACAGCTAGAAACTGCAAAACTAGAGACTTCACAACTAGAAACTCAACAATTAAAAACTCCACAACTAAAAACTCCACAACTGGAAACTCCACAACTTGAGACTCCGCTACTTGAAACTTCACAACTAGAAACTCCGCTATTAAAAACTCCGCAACTAGAAACTCCGCAACTAGAAACTCCGCAACTTAAAACTCCACAACTAGATACTCCACAACTGGAAACTCCACAGATAGATACTTCACAACTGGAAACTCCACAACTAGATACTCCACAACTAAAAACTCCACAACTAGAAACTCCACAACTAGAGACTCCACAACTAGAAACTCCACAACTAGAAATTTCACAACTAAATACTCCACAACCATAGACTTCGCAACTTCACAACTAGAAACTCCACAACTGGAAACTCCATAACTAGATACTCTGCAACTAGAAACTCCACAACTAGAGACTCCACAACTTGAAACTCCACAACTTTAAACTCCACAACTTGAGACTCCACAACTAGAAACTCCACAACTTGAAACTCCACTACTAGATACTCCACAACTGGAAACTTGGCAACTAGAAACTCCACAACTAGAGACTCCACAACTTGAAACTCCACAACTAGAGACTCTGCAACTAGAAACTCCACAACTCGAAACTCCACAGCTGGAAACTCCACAACTAGACACTCCACAACAAAAAACTCTTCAACTAGAAACTCCTAAACTAGAGACTCCACAACTAGAGAATCTACAACTAGAGACTTCAAACTAGAAACTCAACAACTAGAAACTCCACAACTAAAAACTCAACAACTAGAAACTCCCCAGCTTGAGACTCCGCAACTTGAAACTCCACAACTAGAAACTCCGCAACTAGAAACTCCACAACTAGGGACTCCACAACTAGAAACTCCACAACTAGAAACTCCACAACCCGAAACTCCACTACTAGATACTCCACAACTGGAAACTCGACAACTAGAAACTCCACATCTAGAGACTCCACAACTTGAAACTACACAACTAGAGACTCTGCAACTAGAAACTCAACATCTAGAGACTCCGCAACTCAACAACTAGAAACTCCACAACTGGAAAATCTACAACTAGAAACTCCGCAACTAGAGACTCCACAACTAGAGACTCCACAACTAGAAACTCCACAACTTGAAACTCCTCAACTAGAAACTCCACAACCAGAAACTCCACAACTAGAAACTCCGCAACTAGAAACTCCGCAACTCCACAACTAGAAACTCCACAACTGGAAACTCCACAACTAGATACTCTGCAACTAGAAACTCCACAACTAGAGACTCCACAACTAGAAACTCCACAACTAGAAACTCCTCAACTTCAAACTTCACAAATACAGACTCGGCAACTAGAAATTCCATATCTAGAAACTCCACGACTAGAAACTGAAAAACTAGAGACTTCACAACTAGAAACTCAACAACTAGAAACTCCACAACTAAAAACTCCACAACTGGAAACTCCACAACTTGACACTTCGCAACTTGAAACTTCAAAACTAGAAACTCCACTATTAAAAACTCCGCAACTAGAAACTCCACAACTTAGAACTCCACAACTGGAAACTCCACAACTTGAGACTCCGCAACTTGAAACTTCACAACTAGAAACTCCTCTATTAAAAACTCCGCAACTAGAAACTCCGCAACTAGAAACTTCACAACTTAAAACTTCACAACTAGATACTCCACAACTGGAAACTCCACAACTAGATACTTCACAACTGGAAACTCCACAACTAGATATTCCACTACTGGAAACTCTACAACTAGAAACTCCACAACTAGAGACTCCACAACTCGAAACTCCACAACTAGAAACTCCACAACTAGAAACTCCACAACCAGAGACTCCGCAACTCGACAACTAGAAACTCCACACATGGAAACTCCACAACTAGATACTCTGCAACTAGAAACTCCACAACTAGAGACTCCACAACTTGAAACTCTACAACTTTAAACTCCACAACTTGAGACTCCACAACTAGAAACTCCACAACTGGAAACTCCACAACTAGAAACTCCACAACCAGAAACTCCAGAACTAGAAACACCACAACCAGACACTCCACAACTAGACACTCTGCAACTAGAGACTCCACAACTAGAAACTCAACAACTAGAAAGTCCACAACTACAAGCTCCACAAATAGAGATTCGGCTACAAAAAATTTCATGTCTAGAAAGTCCACAACTATAACTCCACAACTGGAAACCCCACAACTAGAAACTCCACAACTAGAAACTCCACAACTAGAGACTCCGCAACTAGAAACTCCACAATCAGAGACTCTGCAACTAGAAACTCCGCAGCTAGATACTCCACAAAGAGAAACTCCGCAACTAGAAACTCCGCAGCTAGAAACTACACAACTAGAGACTCCACAACTTGAAACTCCACAACTATAAACTCCACAGCTGGAAACTCCACAACTAGACACTCCACAACAAAAAACTCTTCAACTAGAAACTCCTAAACTAGAGACTCCACAACTAGAGAATCTACAACTAGAGACTTCAAACTACAAACTCAACAACTAGAAACTCCACAACTAAAAACTCAACAACTAGAAACTCCCCAGCTTGAGACTCCGCAACTTGAAACTCCACAACTAGAAACTCCGCAACTAGAAACTCCACAACTAGGGACTCCACAACTAGAAACTCCACAACTAGAAACTCCACAACCCGAAACTCCACTACTAGATACTCCACAACTGGAAACTCGACAACTAGAAACTCCACATCTAGAGACTCCACAACTTGAAACTCCACAACTAGAGACTCTGCAACTAGAAACTCAACATCTAGAGACTCCGCAACTCAACAACTAGAAACTCCACAACTGGAAAATCTACGACTAGAAACTCCGCAACTAGAGACTCCACAACTAGAGACTCCACAACTAGAAACTCCACAACTTGAAACTCCTCAACTAGAAACTCCACAACCAGAAACTCCACAACTAGAAACTCGCAACTCCACAACTAGAAAATCCACAACTGGAAACTCCACAACTAGATACTCTGCAACTAGAAACTCCACAACTAGAGACTCCACAACTAGAAACTCCACAACTAGAAACTCCTCAACTTCAAACTTCACAAATACAGAATCGGCAACTAGAAATTCCATATCTAGAAACTCCACGACTAGAAACTGAAAAACTAGAGACTTCACAACTAGAAACTCAACAACTAGAAACTCCACAACTAAAACTCCACAACTGGAAACTCCACAGCTTGAAACTCCGCAACTTGAAACTTCATAACTAGAAACTCCACTATTAAAAACTCCGCAACTAGAAACTCCACAACTTAAAACTCCACAACTGGAAACTCCACAACTTGAGACTCCGCAACTTGAAACTTCACAACTAGAAACTCCTCTATTAAAAACTCCGCAACTAGAAACTTCACAACTTAAAACTTCACAACTGGAAACTCCACAACTAGATACTGCACTACTGGAAACTCCACAACTAGAAACTCCACAACTAGAGACTCCACAACTCGAAACTCCACAACTATAAACTCCACAACTAGAAACTCCACAACCAGAGACTCCGCAACTCGACAACTAGAAACTCCACACATGGAAACTCCACAACTAGATACTCTGCAACTAGAAACTCCACAACTAGAGACTCCACAACTTGAAACTCTACAACTTTAAACTCCACAACTTGAGACTCCACAACTAGAAACTCCACAACTGGAAACTCCACAACTGGAAACTCCACAACCAGAAACTCCAACCCTAGAAACACCACAACCAGACACTCCACAACTAGACACTCTGCAACTAGAGACTCCACAACTAGAAACTCAACAACTAGAAAGTCCACAACTACAAGCTCCACAAATAGAGATTCGGCTACAAGAAATTTCATGTCTAGAAATTCCACAACTATAACTCCACAACTGGAAACCCCACAACTAGAAACTCCACAACTAGAAACTCCACAACTAGAGACTCCGCAACTAGAAACTCCACAATTAGAGACTCTGCAACTAGAAACTCCGCAGCTAGATACTCCACAAAGAGAAACTCCGCAACTAGAAACTCCGCAGCTAGAAACTACACAACTAGAGACTCCACAACTTGAAACCTCACGACCTTAAGTTACGCAACTAGAAAATCCACAGCTAGAAAATCCGCAACTAGTAACTCCACAACTAGAAACTCCACAACTCTACATTCCACAACTAGAAACTCCACAACTAGAGACTCCACAACTCGAAACTTCACAACTAGAAACTCCACAACTGGAAACTCCAAAACTAGATACTCTGCAACTATAAACTCCACAACTAGAGACTCGACAACTTAAAACTCCACAACTCTAAACTCCACAACTTGAGAGTCCACAACTAGAAACTTCCCAACTTGAAACTCCACAGCTTGGGACTCCGCAACTAGAAACTCTACAACTAGGGACTCCACAACTGGAAACTCCACTACTATATACTCCACAACTGGAAACTCGGCAACTAGAAACTCCACAACTAGAGACTCCACAACTTGAAACTCCACAACTAGAGACTCTGCAACTAGAAACTCCACAACTCGAAACTCCACAACTGGAAACTCCACAACTAGACACTCCACAACAAAATCTCTTCAACTAGAAACTCCTAAACTAGAGACTCCACAACTAGAGAATCTACTACTAGAGACTTCAAACTAGAAACTCAACAACTAGAAACTCCACAACTAAAAACTCAACAACTAGAAACTCCACAAAATACAGACTCGGCAACTAGAAATTCCATATCTAGAAACTCCACAGCTAGAAACTGCAAAACTAGAGACTTCACAACTAGAAACTCAACAATTAAAAACTCCACAACTAAAAACTCCACAACTGGAAACTCCACAACTTGAGACTCCGCAACTTGAAACTTCACAACTAGAAACTCCGCTATTAAAAACTCCGCAACTAGAAACTCCGCAACTAGAAACTCCGCAACTTAAAACTCCACAACTAGATACTCCACAACTGGAAACTCCACAGATAGATACTTCACAACTGGAAACTCCACAACTAGATACTCCACAACTAAAAACTCCACAACTAGAAACTCCACAACTAGAGACTCCACAACTAGAAACTCCACAACTAGAAATTTCACAACTAAATACTCCACAACCATAGACTTCGCAACTTCACAACTAGAAACTCCACAACTGGAAACTCCATAACTAGGTACTCTGCAACTAGAAACTCCACAACTAGAGACTCCACAACTTGAAACTCCACAACTTTAAACTCCACAACTTGAGACTCCACAACTAGAAACTCCACAACTTGAAACTCCACTACTAGATACTCCACAACTGGAAACTTGGCAACTAGAAACTCCACAACTAGAGACTCCACAACTTGAAACTCCACAACTAGAGACTCTGCAACTAGAAACTCCACAACTCGAAACTCCACAGCTGGAAACTCCACAACTAGACACTCCACAACAAAAAACTCTTCAACTAGAAACTCCTAAACTAGAGACTCCACAACTAGAGAATCTACAACTAGAGACTTCAAACTAGAAACTCAACAACTAGAAACTCCACAACTAAAAACTCAACAACTAGAAACTCTCCAGCTTGAGACTCCGCAACTTGAAACTCCACAACTAGAAACTCCGCAACTAGAAACTCCACAACTAGGGACTCCACAACTAGAAACTCCACAACTAGAAACTCCACAACCCGAAACTCCACTACTAGATACTCCACAACTGGAAACTCGACAACTAGAAACTCCACATCTAGAGACTCCACAACTCGAAACTACACAACTAGAGACTCTGCAACTAGAAACTCAACATCTAGAGACTCCGCAACTCAACAACTAGAAACTCCACAACTGGAAAATCTACAACTAGAAACTCCGCAACTAGAGACTCCACAACTAGAGACTCCACAACTTGAAACTCTACAACTTTAAACTCCACAACTTGAGACTCCACAACTAGAAACTCCACAACTGGAAACTCCACAACTAGAAACTCCACAACCAAAAACTCCAGAACTAGAAACACCACAACCAGACACTCCACAACTAGACACTCTGCAACTAGAGACTCCACAACTAGAAACTCAACAACTAGAAAGTCCACAACTACAAGCTCCACAAATAGAGATTCGGCTACAAAAAATTTCATGTCTAGAAAGTCCACAACTATAACTCCACAACTGGAAACCCCACAACTAGAAACTCCACAACTAGAAACTCCACAACTAGAGACTCCACAACTAGAAACTCCACAATCAGAGACTCTGCAACTAGAAACTCCGCAGCTAGATACTCCACAAAGAGAAACTCCGCAACTAGAAACTCCGCAGCTAGAAACTACACAACTAGAGACTCCACAACTTGAAACCTCACGACCTTAAGTTACGCAACTAGAAAATCCACAGCTAGAAAATCCGCAACTAGAAACTCCACAACTAGAAACTCCACAACTCTACATTCCACAACTAGAAACTCCACAACTAGAGACTCCACAACTCGAAACTCCACAACTAGAAACTCCACAACTAAAAACTCACAACCAGAGACTCCGCAACTTCACAACTAGAAACTCCACAACTGGAAACTCCACAACTAGATACTCTGCAACTATAAACTCCACAACTAGAGACTCCACAACTTAAAACTCCACAACTTTAAACTCCACAACTTGAGAGTCCACAAGTAGAAACTTCCCAACTTGAAACTCCACAGCTTGGGACTCCGCAACTAGAAACTCTACAACTAGGGACTCCACAACTGGAAACTCCACTACTATATACTCCACAGCTGGAAACTCGGCAACTAGAAACTCCACAACTAGAGACTCCACAACTTGAAACTCCACAACTAGAGACTCTGCAACTAGAAACTCCACAACTCGAAACTCCACAACTGGAAACTCCACAACTAGACACTCCACAACAAAATCTCTTCAACTAGAAACTCCTAAACTAGAGACTCCAAAACTAGAGAATCTACTACTAGAGACTTCAAACTAGAAACTCAACAACTAGAAACTCCACAACTAAAAACTCAACAACTAGAAACTCCACAAAATACAGACTCGGCAACTAGAAATTCCATATCTAGAAACTCCACAGCTAGAAACTGCAAAACTAGAGACTTCACAACTAGAAACTCAACAATTAAAAACTCCACAACTAAAAACTCCACAACTGGAAACTCCACAACTTGAGACTCCGCAACTTGAAACTTCACAACTTGAAACTCCGCTATTAAAAACTCCGCAACTAGAAACTCCGCAACTAGAAACTCCGCAACTTAAAACTCCACAACTAGATACTCCACAATTGGAAACTCCACAGCTAGATACTTCACAACTGGAAACTCCACAACTAGATACTCCACAACTAAAAACTCCACAACTAGAAACTCCAAAACTAGAGACTCCACAACTCGAAACTCCACAACTAGAAACTTCACAACTAAATACTCCACAACCGTAGACTCCGCAACTTCACAACTAGAAACTCCACAACTGGAAACTCCATAACTAGATACTCTGCAACTAGAAACTCCACAACTAGAGACTCCACAACTTGAAACTCCAACTTTAAACTCCACAACTTGAGACTCCACAACTAGAAACTCCACAACTTGAAACTCCACTACTAGATACTCCACAACTGGAAACTCGGCAACTAGAAACTCCACAACTAGAGACTCCACAACTTGAAACTCCACAACTATAAACTCCACAGCTGGAAACTCCACAACTAGACACTCCACAACAAAAAACTCTTCAACTAGAAACTCCTAAACTAGAGACTCCACAACTAGAGAATCTACAACTAGAGACTTCAAACTACAAACTCAACAACTAGAAACTCCACAACTAAAAACTCAACAACTAGAAACTCCCCAGCTTGAGACTCCGCAACTTGAAACTCCACAACTAGAAACTCCGCAACTAGAAACTCCACAACTAGGGACTCCACAACTAGAAACTCCACAACTAGAAACTCCACAACCCGAAACTCCACTACTAGATACTCCACAACTGGAAACTCGACAACTAGAAACTCCACATCTAGAGACTCCACAACTTGAAACTCCACAACTAGAGACTCTGCAACTAGAAACTCAACATCTAGAGACTCCGCAACTCAACAACTAGAAACTCCACAACTGGAAAATCTACGACTAGAAACTCCGCAACTAGAGACTCCACAACTAGAGACTCCACAACTAGAAACTCCACAACTTGAAACTCCTCAACTAGAAACTCCACAACCAGAAACTCCACAACTAGAAACTCCGCAACTCCACAACTAGAAAATCCACAACTGGAAACTCCACAACTAGATACTCTGCAACTAGAAACTCCACAACTAGAGACTCCACAACTAGAAACTCCACAACTAGAAACTCCTCAACTTCAAACTTCACAAATACAGAATCGGCAACTAGAAATTCCATATCTAGAAACTCCACGACTAGAAACTGAAAAACTAGAGACTTCACAACTAGAAACTCAACAACTAGAAACTCCACAACTAAAACTCCACAACTGGAAACTCCACAGCTTGAAACTCCGCAACTTGAAACTTCATAACTAGAAACTCCACTATTAAAAACTCCGCAACTAGAAACTCCACAACTTAAAACTCCACAACTGGAAACTCCACAACTTGAGACTCCGCAACTTGAAACTTCACAACTAGAAACTCCTCTATTAAAAACTCCGCAACTAGAAACTTCACAACTGGAAACTCCACAACTAGATACTGCACTACTGGAAACTCCACAACTAGAAACTCCACAACTAGAGACTCCACAACTCGAAACTCCACAACTATAAACTCCACAACTAGAAACTCCACAACCAGAGACTCCGCAACTCGACAACTAGAAACTCCACACATGGAAACTCCACAACTAGATACTCTGCAACTAGAAACTCCACAACTAGAGACTCCACAACTTGAAACTCTACAACTTTAAACTCCACAACTTGAGACTCCACAACTAGAAACTCCACAACTGGAAACTCCACAACTGGAAACTCCACAACCAGAAACTCCAACCCTAGAAACACCACAACCAGACACTCCACAACTAGACACTCTGCAACTAGAGACTCCACAACTAGAAACTCAACAACTAGAAAGTCCACAACTACAAGCTCCACAAATAGAGATTCGGCTACAAGAAATTTCATGTCTAGAAATTCCACAACTATAACTCCACAACTGGAAACCCCACAACTAGAAACTCCACAACTAGAAACTCCACAACTAGAGACTCCGCAACTAGAAACTCCACAATCAGAGACTCTGCAACTAGAAACTCCGCAGCTAGATACTCCACAAAGAGAAACTCCGCAACTAGAAACTCCGCAGCTAGAAACTACACAACTAGAGACTCCACAACTTGAAACCTCACGACCTTAAGTTACGCAACTAGAAAATCCACAGCTAGAAAATCCGCAACTAGTAACTCCACAACTAGAAACTCCACAACTCTACATTCCACAACTAGAAACTCCACAACTAGAGACTCCACAACTCGAAACTTCACAACTAGAAACTCCACAACTGGAAACTCCAAAACTAGATACTCTGCAACTATAAACTCCACAACTAGAGACTCCACAACTTAAAACTCCACAACTTTAAACTCCACAACTTGAGAGTCCACAACTAGAAACTTCCCAACTTGAAACTCCACAGCTTGGGACTCCGCAACTAGAAACTCTACAACTAGGGACTCCACAACTGGAAACTCCACTACTATATACTCCACAACTGGAAACTCGGCAACTAGAAACTCCACAACTAGAGACTCCACAACTTGAAACTCCACAACTAGGGACTCTGCAACTAGAAACTCCACAACTCGAAACTCCACAACTGGAAACTCCACAACTAGACACTCCACAACAAAATCTCTTCAACTAGAAACTCCTAAACTAGAGACTCCACAACTAGAGAATCTACTACTAGAGACTTCAAACTAGAAACTCAACAACTAGAAACTCCACAACTAAAAACTCAACAACTAGAAACTCCACAAAATACAGACTCGGCAACTAGAAATTCCATATCTAGAAACTCCACAGCTAGAAACTGCAAAACTAGAGACTTCACAACTAGAAACTCAACAATTAAAAACTCCACAACTAAAAACTCCACAACTGGAAACTCCACAACTTGAGACTCCGCAACTTGAAACTTCACAACTAGAAACTCCGCTATTAAAAACTCCGCAACTAGAAACTCCGCAACTAGAAACTCCGCAACTTAAAACTCCACAACTAGATACTCCACAACTGGAAACTCCACAGATAGATACTTCACAACTGGAAACTCCACAACTAGATACTCCACAACTAAAAACTCCACAACTAGAAACTCCACAACTAGAGACTCCACAACTAGAAACTCCACAACTAGAAATTTCACAACTAAATACTCCACAACCATAGACTTCGCAACTTCACAACTAGAAACTCCACAACTGGAAACTCCATAACTAGATACTCTGCAACTAGAAACTCCACAACTAGAGACTCCACAACTTGAAACTCCACAACTTTAAACTCCACAACTTGAGACTCCACAACTAGAAACTCCACAACTTGAAACTCCACTACTAGAAACTCCACATCTAGAGACTCCACAACTTGAAACTCCACAACTAGAGACTCTGCAACTAGAAACTCAACATCTAGAGACTCCGCAACTCAACAACTAGAAACTCCACAACTGGAAAATCTACAACTAGAAACTCCGCCACTAGAGGCTCCACAACTAGAGACTCCACAACTAGAAACTCCACAACTAGAAACTCCGCAACTCCACAACTAGAAACTCCACAACTGGAAACTCCACAACTAGATACTCTGCAACTAGAAACTCCACAACTAGAGACTCCACAACTAGAAACTCCACAACTAGAAACTCCTCAACTTCAAACTTCACAAATACAGACTCGGCAACTAGAAATTCCATATCTAGAAACTCCACGACTAGAAACTGAAAAACTAGAGACTTCACAACTAGAAACTCAACAACAAGAAACTCCACAACTAAAAACTCCACAACTGGAAACTCCACAACTTGAGACTCCGCAACTTGAAACTTCACAACTAGAAACTCCACTATTAAAAACTCCGCAACTAGAAACTCCACAACTTAAAACTCCACAACTGGAAACTCCACAACTTGAGACTCCGCAACTTGACACTTCACAACTAGAAACTCCTCTATTAAAAACTCCGCAACTAGAAACTCCGCAACTAGAAACTTCACAACTTAAAACTTCACAACTAGATACTCCACAACTGGAAACTCCACAACTAGATACTTCACAACTGGAAACTCCACAACTAGATACTCCACTACTGGAAACTCCACAACTAGAAACTCCACAACTAGAGACTCCACAACTCGAAACTCCACAACTAGAAACTCCACAACTAGAAACTCCACAACCAGAGACTCCGCAACTCGACAACTAGAAACTCCACACATGGAAACTCCACAACTAGATACTCTGCAACTAGAAACTTCACAACTAGAGACTCCACAACTTGAAACTCTACAACTTTAAACTCCACAACTTGAGACTCCACAACTAGAAACTCCACAACTGGAAACTCCACAACTAGAAACTCCACAACTAGAAACACCACAACCAGACACTCCACAACTAGACACTCTGCAACTAGAGACTCCACAACTAGAAACTCAACAACTAGAAAGTCCACAACTACAAGCCCCACAAATAGAGATTCGGCTACAAGAAATTTCATGTCTAGAAAGTCCACAACTATAACTCCACAACTGGAAACCCCACAACTAGAAACTCCACAACTAGAAACTCCACAACAGGGACTCCGCAACTAGAAACTCCACAATCAGTGACTCTGCAACTAGAAACTCCGCCGCTAGATACTCCACAAATAGAAACTCCGCAACTAGAAACTCCACAGCTAGAAACTACACAACTAGAGACTCCACAACTAGAAACTCCACAACTGGAAACTCCACAAATAAAAACTCCACAACTTGAAACCTCACGACCTTAAGTTACGCAACTAGAAAATCCACAGCTAGAAAATCCGCAACTAGTAACTCCACAACTAGAAACTCCACAACTCTACATTCCACAACTAGAAACTCCACAACTAGAGACTCCACAACTAGAAACTCCACAAGTAGAAACTCCACAACTAAAAACTCACAACCAGAGACTCCGCAACTTCACAACTAGAAACTCCACAACTTGAAACTCCACAACTAGATACTCTGCAACTAGAAACTCCACAACTAGAGACTCCACAACTTAAAACTCCACAACTTTAAACTCCACAACTTGAGAGTCCACAACTAGAAACTTCACAACTTGAAACTCCACAACTTGGGACTCCGCAACTAGAAACTCCACAACTAGGGACTCCACAACTGGACACTCCACTACTATATACTCCACAACTGGAAACTCGGCAACTAGAAACTCCACAACTAGAGACTCCACAACTTGAAACTCCACAACTAGAGACTCTGCAACTAGAAACTTCACAACTCGAAACTCTACAACTGGAAACTCCACAACTAGACACTCCAAAACAAAATCTCTTCAACTAGAAACTCCTAAACTAGAGACTCCACAACTAGAGAATCTACTACTAGAGACTTCAAACTAGAAACTCAACAACTAGAAACTCCACAACTAAAAACTCAACAACTAGAAACTCCACAAATACAGACTCGGCAACTAGAAATTCCATATCTAGAAACTCCACAGCTAGAAACTGCAAAACTAGAGACTTCACAACTAGAAACTCCACAACTCAAAATTCCACAACTAGAAACTCCAAAACTCGAAACTCTACAACTCGAAACTCCACAACTGGAAACTCCACAACTAGACACTCCACAACTAAAAACTTTTCAACTAGAAACTCCTAAACTAGAGACTCCACAACTAGAGAATCTACAACTAGAGACTTAAACTAGAAACTCAACAACTAGAAACTTCAAAATTCGAAACTCTACTAGAACCTCCACAACTGGAAACTCCACAACTAGACACTCCACAA
>NW_027465131.1:35000-46641 GCF_043290135.1 Rhipicephalus microplus | reverse complement strand
TCTTTTGATTAAGCGCAAGCTTTTTTCTTTGTTTTCTTTTGATTAAGCGCGGGCTTTTTTCTTTGTTTTTTTTGCATTCGCCCCGGCAGACGCGGTTTTTGCGCCGCCCCGGCTGACGCGGTTTTTGCCGCCCCGGCTGACGCAGTTCGGACTTAGCACTTTTCGGCTGTGCCTGGCTGGCGGCCCACTCACTCGATCGCCATGTCTGTTTGCCACAGTTTTCCCGGTGGTGCCGCACCCGGGCTCGCCCCGGCTGACGCGGTTTCGTGCCGCCCCGGCAGACGCGGTTTTCGCGCCGCCCCGGCTGACGCGGTTTCGTGCCGCCCCGGCAGACGCGGTTTTTTGCCGCCCCGGCAGACGCGTTTTTTTTTTCTTTCGCCCCGGCTGACGCAGTTTTCGCGCCGCCCCGGCAGACGCGGTTTTCGCGCCGCCCCGGCAGACGCGGTTTTTTGCGCCGCCCCGGCTGACGCAGTTCGGACTTGGCACTTTTTGGCTGAGCCTGGCTGGCGGCCCACTCACTCGATCGCCATGTCTGTTTGCCACAGTTTTCCCGGTGGTGCCGCACCCGGGCTCGCCCCGGCTGACGCAGTTTTCGCGCCGCCCCGGCTGACGCGGTTTCGTGCCGCCCCGGCAGACGCGGTTTTTTGCGCCGCCCCGGCTGACGCGGTTTTTTGCCGCCCCGGCTGACGCAGTTCGGACTTGGCACTTTTCGGCTGTGCCTGGCTGGCGGCCCACTCACTCGATCGCCATGTCTGTTTGCCACAGTTTTCCCGGTGGTGCCGCACCCGGGCTCGCCCCGGCAGACGCGTTTTTTTTTTTTCTTTCGCCCCGGCTGACGCAGTTTTCGCGCCGCCCCGGCTGACGCGGTTTCGTGCCGCCCCGGCAGACGCGGTTTTTTGCGCCGCCCCGGCTGACGCGGTTTTTGCCGCCCCGGCTGACGCAGTTCGGACTTAGCACTTTTTGGCTGAGCCTGGCTGGTGGCCCACTCACTCGATCGCCATGTCTGTTAGCCACAGTTTTCCCGGTGGTGCCGCACCCGGGCTCGCCCCGGCTGACGCAGTTTTCGCGCCGCCCCGGCTGACGCGGTTTCGTGCCGCCCCGGCAGACGCGGTTTTCGCGCCGCCCCGGCTGACGCGGTTTTTGCCGCCCCGGCTGACGCAGTTCGGACTTAGCACTTTTCGGCTGTGCCTGGCTGGCGGCCCACTCACTCGATCGCCATGTCTGTTTGCCACAGTTTTCCCGGTGGTGCCGCACCCGGGCTCGCCCCGGCTGACGCAGTTTTCGCGCCGCCCCGGCTGACGCGGTTTCGTGCCGCCCCGGCAGACGCGGTTTTCGCGCCGCCCCGGCTGACGCGGTTTCGTGCCGCCCCGGCAGACGCGGTTTTTTGCCGCCCCAGCTGACGCAGTTCGGACTTAGCACTTTTTGGCTGAGCCTTGCTGGCGGCCCACTCACTCGATCGCCATGTCTGTTTGCCACAGTTTTCCCGGTGGTGCCGCACCCGGGCTCGCCCCGGCAGACGCGTTTTTTTTTTTCTTTCGCCCCGGCTGACGCAGTTTTCGCGCCGCCCCGGCAGACGCGGTTTTCGCGCCGCCCCGGCAGACGCGGTTTTTTGCGCCGCCCCGGCTGACGCGGTTTTTTGCCGCCCCGGCTGACGCAGTTCGGACTTGGCACTTTTTGGCTGAGCCTGGCTGGCGGCCCACTCACTCGATCGCCATGTCTGTTTGCCACAGTTTTCCCGGTGGTGCCGCACCCGGGCTCGCCCCGGCTGACGCAGTTTTCGCGCCGCCCCGGCAGACGCGGTTTCGTGCCGCCCCGGCAGACGCGGTTTTTTGCGCCGCCCCGGCTGACGCGGTTTTTTGCCGCCCCGGCTGACACGGTTCGGACTTTGCACTTTTCGGCTGTGCCTGGCTGGCGGCCCACTCACTCGATCGCCATGTCTGTTTGCCACAGTTTTCCCGGTGGTGCCGCACCCGGGCTCGCCCCGGCAGACGCGTTTTTTTTTTTTTTTTCTTTCGCCCCGGCTGACGCAGTTTTCGCGCCGCCCCGGCTGACGCGGTTTCGTGCCGCCCCGGCAGACGCGGTTTTTTGCGCCGCCCCGGCTGACGTGGTTTTTGCCGCCCCGGCTGACGCAGTTCGGACTTTGCACTTTTTGGCTGAGCCTGGCTGGCGGCCCACTCACTCGATCGCCATGTCTGTTTGCCACAGTTTTCCCGGTGGTGCCGCACCCGGGCTCGCCCCGGCAGACGCGTTTTTTTTTTTTCCTTCGCCCCGGCAGACGTGGTTCCCCCCCCCCCCTCCGTCTTTCTTTTTGTTTTTTTTTTTCGCCGCGGCTGAAGTGGATTTTTCGGTGCCTCGACGCCCCGGTAGTCGCGGTTTTTCCGTTTCCGCACGGCCCCGGCTGACGCTGCTCGGTCACAGTCGCCTTTTGTGGTGATTGCAGACTTCTTGAGCGCGGGTGTTTTTTTTTTTTGTTGTTGTTGTTGTTTTATTACGCATTCGCTCCAGCAGACGCTGTTTAGACTTTTTGTTTCCTCTTTTATCCTGCGACGAGGTGACGAGGTTTATTCGGTGCCCCGCCGCCCCGGCTGAAGTGATTTTTCCTGTCCCGTGCCGCCCCGGCTGACGCGGTTGGGACTTCGCGTTTGTTCGGCCGCCACGGGTTTTGGCGCACTCGCTCGGTTGCTTGTTGTTGCCACTTGTTGCGAACCCAGGTTTCTTGAGCGAGCGCGGGCGTTTTTTCTTCCTTTCTTTCTTTGTTCTATGTGTTAGCGAATCGGCCTTTAATATCACACGAGGACTCACAACCAACAATTTTCAGTTTGAAGTGTAAAAAATCTGCAGGTGTTGACGTAACTGACTTGCCCCGTACCCTTGAGTACATCCATGAAGTTCTCGTAGTACTACTAAATCGCATTATTCCAAGTGGAGAAATTCCCATAAACTTGCAAACCTCTACACGAAAATCGGTGCGCGTGATAAAGTTGAAAATTATCGTCCGATATCAAATGTGCCTTCTATAACACAAATTCTAGGAAAAAAAAAAAAAAAAACACTTGTTCGCCGTTTTCTGCGCCGTGACTGGCAGCACTCCGGCGAAGCGAAACGGGGTCGATTCGAGCACGATATCGGCGTCTTTCGACGTGCTCGCCGGCGACCGTCGCACGAGTACGTCGCACGAGCGCGTCTGCCGGGGCGCCGTTTGCGAAGCCGACGCAAAAGTGGGAACCGCCGCTCGGATGATCGCCG
The DNA here is from genome assembly GCF_043290135.1 of Rhipicephalus microplus. Taxonomy (NCBI): domain Eukaryota; kingdom Metazoa; phylum Arthropoda; class Arachnida; order Ixodida; family Ixodidae; genus Rhipicephalus; species Rhipicephalus microplus. Next base: position 43,395 of record NW_027465131.1, on the reverse strand, counting down.
CTTTCGGCAGAGTGAGTGTTGGCACTCCGGGGAAGCGAAACAGCGTGAATGCGCCCACGAAATCGGCGTATTTTGAAGTGCCCGCCGGCGACCGTCGCACGAGTACGGTAAACCGCGTCAGCCGGGGCGTAGTTCGGGACGCCGACGAAAAAGTGGGAAGCGCAACTCGGATCTTCGCCGTTTTTGCAGGAGTGAGTGGCGGCCCTCCTGCGAGACCAAGAAGCATCGATTCGTGCACGAATTCGGCGCCTTTCGACGTGATCGCCGGCGACCGTCGCTCGAGTAGGGCAAACCGCGTCTGCCGGGGCGGGCTTCGGGACGCCGATGCGAAAGTGGGAAACGCTGCTCGGATGTTCGCCGTTTTTGGCCGAGTGAGTGCTGGCACACGGGCGAAGCCAAACGGGGCCGATTACGGCACGATATCGGCGTCTTTCGACGTGCCCGCCGGCGACCGTCGCACGAGTACGGTAAACCGCGTCAGCCCGGGCGGAGTTCGGGACGCCGATGCGAAAGTGGAGAACGCCGCTCGGATCTTCGCCGTTTTTGGAGGAGTGAGTGGCGGCACTCCGGAGAAGCCAGGGAGCGCCAATTAGCGCACGATATCGGCGTCTTTCGACGCGCTCGCCGGCGACCGTCGCACGAGTAGGGCAAACCGCGTCTGCCGGGGCGGGGTTTACGACGCCGACGCAAAAGTGGGAACCGCCGCTCGGATGTTGGCCGTTTTTGGCAGAGTGAGTGCTGGCACTCCGGCGACGCGAAAGAGCGCGAATGCGCCCACGAAAGTGGCGTATTTGGACGTGCGTGACGGCGACCGCTGCAGGAGTACGAAAAACCACGTCAGCCGGGGCGAGCGACACACGGCGGTCTGGGTGCTTATCGCTGCTATTATAGGGGCACCCCGGCAGACGCAGAAGAAAAAAAAAAAAATTTTCGACCTTCTTTTTTGCTGGTCGAGGCTCGGGTAACCCAGGTCGCAATGGGAGCCGCGCACGAAAGCGGCGTCGCGAGACGCGTTCGCGGTCGCTAGTCGCACGAGCTCGGCAACCGCGTCAGCCGGCGCGGAGTTCGGGATGCCGACGGCTAAGTGGGTACCGCTGCTCGGATGTTCGCCGTTTTTGGCCGAGTGAGTGCTGGCACTCCGGTGAAGCCAAGGAGCGCCAATTCGTGCACGATATCGGCGTCTTTCGACGTGCCCGCCGGCCACCGCCGCACGAGTACGGCAAACCGCGTCTGCCGGGGCGGGGTTCGCGACGCGTACGCAATAGTGGGAACCGTCGCTCGGATGTTCGTCGTCTTTGGCCGAGCGAGTGCTGGCACTCCGGCGAAGCGAAACGGGGCCGATTCGGGCACGATATCGGCGTATTTCGACGTGCTCGCCGGCGACCGTCGCACGAGTACGGCAAAGCGCGTCTGCCGGGGCGAGGTTTGCGACGCCGACGAAAAAGTGGGAAGCGCCGCTCGGATCTTCGCCGTTTTTGCAGGAGTGAGTGGCGGCCCTCCTGCGAGACCAAGAAGCATCGACTCGCGCACGATATCGGTGTCTTTCGACGTGCCCGCCGGCCACCGCCGCACGAGTACGGCAAACCGCGTATGCCGGGGCGGGGTTGGCGACGCCGACGCAAAAGTGGGAACCGCCACTAGGATGTTCGCCGTTTTTGGCAGAGTGAGTGCTGGCACTCCGGCGAAGCGAAAGAGCGCGAATGCGCCCACGAAAGTGGCGTGTTTGGACGTGCTTGACGACGACCACCGCAGGAAAACGAAAAACCACGTCAGCCGGGGCGAGCGACCCATGGCGGTCTGGGTGCTTATCGCTGCTATTATAGGGGCACCCCGGCAGACGCAAAAAAAAAAAAAAATTTTTTTCGACATTCTTTTTTGCTCGTCGACCTCGGGTGACCCAGGTCGCAGTGGGAGCCGCGCACGAAAGCGGCGTCGCGAGACGGCTTCGCGGTCGCTAGTCGCACGAGCTCGGCAACCGCGTCTGCCGGGGCGGAGTTCGGGACGCCGACGGCTAAGTGGGAACCGCCGCTCGGATGTTCGCCGTTTGTGGCCGAGTGAGTGCTGGCACTCCGGCGAAGCCAAACGGGGCCGATTCCGGCACGATATCGGCGTCTTTCTACGTGCTCGCCGGCGACCGTCGCACGAGTACGGCAAAGTGCGTCTGCCGGGGCGGGGTTTGCGACGCGTACGCAATAGTGAGAACCGTCGCTCGGATGTTCGTCGTCTTTCGCCGAGCCAGTGCTGGCAATCCGGCGAAGCCGAACGGAGCCGATTCGGGCACGATATCGGCGTCTTTCCACGTGCTCGCCGGCGACCGTCGCACGAGTACGGTAAACCGCGTCAGCCGGGGCGGAGTTCGGGACGCCGATGCGAAAGTGGGAAGCGCCGCTCGGATCTTCGCCGTTTTTGGAGGAGTCAGTGGCGGCACTCCGGTGAAGCCAAGGTGCGCCAATTCGCGCACGATATCGGCGTCTTTCGACGTGCCCGCCGGCCACCGTCGCACGAGTACGGCAAACCTCGTCTGCCGGGGCGGGGTTTGCGACGCCGACGCAAAAGTGGGAACCGCCGCTCGGATGTTCGCCGTTTTTGGCAGAGTGAGTGCTGGCACTCCGGCGAAGCGAAAGAGCGCGAATGCGCCCACGAAAGTGGCGTGTTTGGACGTGCTTGACGACGACCACCGCAGGAAAACGAAAAACCACGTCAGCCGGGGCGAGCGACCCATGGCGGTCTGGGTGCTTATCGCTGCTATTATAGGGGCACCCCGGCAGACGCAAAAAAAAAAAAAATTTTTTTCGACATTCTTTTTTGCTCGTCGACCTCGGGTGACCCAGGTCGCAGTGGGAGCCGCGCACGAAAGCGGCGTCGCGAGACGGCTTCGCGGTCGCTAGTCGCACGAGCTCGGCAACCGCGTCTGCCGGGGCGGAGTTCGGGACGCCGACGGCTAAGTGGGAACCGCCGCTCGGATGTTCGCCGTTTGTGGCCGAGTGAGTGCTGGCACTCCGGCGAAGCCAAACGGGGCCGATTCCGGCACGATATCGGCGTCTTTCTACGTGCTCGCCGGCGACCGTCGCACGAGTACGGCAAAGTGCGTCTGCCGGGGCGGGGTTTGCGACGCGTACGCAATAGTGAGAACCGTCGCTCGGATGTTCGTCGTCTTTCGCCGAGCCAGTGCTGGCACTCCGGCGAAGCCGAACGGAGCCGATTCGGGCACGATATCGGCGTCTTTCCACGTGCTCGCCGGCGACCGTCGCACGAGTACGGTAAACCGCGTCAGCCGGGGCGGAGTTCGGGACGCCGATGCGAAAGTGGGAAGCGCCGCTCGGATCTTCGCCGTTTTTGGAGGAGTCAGTGGCGGCACTCCGGTGAAGCCAAGGTGCGCCAATTCGCGCACGATATCGGCGTCTTTCGACGTGCCCGCCGGCCACCGTCGCACGAGTACGGCAAACCTCGTCTGCCGGGGCGGGGTTTGCGACGCCGACGCAAAAGTGGGAACCGCCGCTCGGATGTTCGCCGTTTTTGGCAGAGTGAGTGCTGGCACTCCGGCGAAGCGAAAGAGCGTGAATGCGCCCACGAAAGTAGCGTATTTGGACGTGCTTGACGGCGACCGCCGCAGGAGTACGAAAAACCACGTCAGCCGGGGCGAGCGACCCACGGCGGTCTGGGTGCTTATCGCTGCTATTATAGGGGCACCCCGGCAGACGCAGAAAGAAAAAAAAAAATGGGGACATGGCGTGCGTCACCGTGCGGCTTCGCAGCGTTGCCGAAGTCGCCGAGCCCTTCGACTGAGCCGAACGGCGGACAGGGAACGTTGGTCGGCCGTTCTAACCTGTCGGTGCCACGCCGAGACGTCGTTAAGGAAAACCGCGTCGTGGGCCTCTACGACGCCGTCGAGTCGTTGTACGTTTGGTGTCCAGCGTGTCGGCGGCGAGTAGCGGACACGTCGTTCACGACTTCGGTCTTTCGCAGTCGACGCGAACTTGCGGAGAGTCGTGGTGCCTCACGTTTTCGGCAGAAACCGCGGCGGAATTTTCCCGTGCGTGCGCGCACGACCTCGGTGCTGTGCCGTCAGCGTAGTGTTGCACAAACTCGTGGCCTACCCAAGGTGCGGTACGTTTGCGGCCGTATCCTCGGTGGGAATTTCGTGAGTAGGGTCGCAAATTCTACGACCTCGGCGGGTTTGAGAGCGACGTAGACTTGTGGCACGCTCAACATGCCACACGTTTCGGGGCACACCCGCGGTGAAATTTTCTCGAGTACGCTCGTATTAGGGCCCAAGGAGGTCTGGGTACTTATCGCTGCTATTATGTGGGGGTTCTCGTGAGCGGCGTACGCGAAAGCGACCGGGTGTCTGATATGCGGCGGGCTTCGGCCTCGTCAAGCGTGTCCTCGGGTCTGCTCCAGGGGAATCCACGGCAGTCGTCTGCAGCCTCATCCGCTTGATGCGTTAGGGGCTGGTTGTCGGACGGTGCCGTTTTACCACGATATCGAGGTGTGTTCCGTGTCGTCCTCGGGCGATTCAGATGCGAAAGCGCCGAAGACGCGGGCGTGACCCGTCGTCTGGCGGCTTTGCAGTCTCGGCTCCGTTGCTAGTTCCGGCCGGTCCACCGACAGTGCAGCGGGCTTGGGCAACCCGCACGGCGCGACCGAGTCGATGCAACGAAAAAGAGCGAGCATGAACGTGCTTCTTGCCGCACGGCTCCCACTCGTCTTTCGGGAAGGTTGTGCCGTAGCGAGCTCGAACGCCGTCATCTCGGAGTGCAAAATAAGCGTGTTGGGGCGCCTGAAGGTGGCCTCCGCCGCACACAGACTGCGTCCGGCCCGCCGAGGGCGAGGACGGACGCGCAGTCGAACGATTACCTGGTTGATCCTGCCAGTAATCATATGCTTGTCTCAAAGATTAAGCCATGCATGTCTAAGTACATGCCGAAATAAGGCGAAACCGCGAATGGCTCATTAAATCAGTTATGGTTCCTTAGATCGTTTCTTCCTACTTGGATAACTGTGGCAATTCTAGAGCTAATACATGCAGTGAGCCTGGAGCCCTTTGGGTAACGGGTGCTTTTATTAGACCAAGATCGATCGGGTTTCGGCCCGTATTGTGTGGTGACTCTGGATAACTTTGTGCTGATCGCATGGCCACGAGCCGGCGACGTTTCTTTCAAGTGTCTGCCTTATCAACTTTCGATGGTAGGTTACTTGCTTACCATGGTTGTTACGGGTAACGGAGAATCAGGGTTCGATTCCGGAGAGGGAGCCTGAGAAACGGCTACCACATCCAAGGAAGGCAGCAGGCGCGCAAATTACCCACTCCCGGCACGGGGAGGTAGTGACGAAAAATAACAATACGGGACTCTTTTGAGGCCCCGTAATTGAAATGAGTACACTCTAAATCCTTTAACGAGGATCAATTGGAGGGCAAGTCTGGTGCCAGCAGCCGCGGTAATTCCAGCTCCAATAGCGTATACTAAAGCTGCTGCGGTTAAAAAGCTCGTAGTTGGATCTCAGTTCCAGACGAGTAGTGCATCTACCCGATGCGACGGCTCGGACTGAACATCATGCCGGTTCTTTCTTGGTGCACTTCATTGTGTGCCTCGAGATGGCCGGTGCTTTTACTTTGAAAAAATTAGAGTGCTCAACGCAGGCGAGTCGCCTGAATAAACTTGCATGGAATAATAGAACAAGACCTCGTTTCTGTTCTGTTGGTTTTTGGAATACGAGGTAATGATTAAGAGGGACGGACGGGGGCATTCGTATTGCGGCGCTAGAGGTGAAATTCTTGGACCGTCGCAAGACGAACTACTGCGAAAGCATTTGCCAAGAATGTTTTCATTGATCAAGAACGAAAGTCAGAGGTTCGAAGGCGATCAGATACCGCCCTAGTTCTGACCATAAACGATGCCAACCAGCGATCCGCCTGAGTTACTCAAATGACTCGGCGGGCAGCTTCCGGGAAACCAAAGTATTTGGGTTCCGGGGGAAGTATGGTTGCAAAGCTGAAACTTAAAGGAATTGACGGAAGGGCACCACCAGGAGTGGAGCCTGCGGCTTAATTTGACTCAACACGGGAAAACTTACCCGGCCCGGACACTGGGAGGATTGACAGATTGAGAGCTCTTTCTTGATTCGGTGGATGGTGGTGCATGGCCGTTCTTAGTTGGTGGAGCGATTTGTCTGGTTAATTCCGATAACGAACGAGACTCTAGCCTATTAAATAGGTGCGGGGTTCCCAGCACCTTACAACCTTCTTAGAGGGACAAGCGGCTCCTAGCCGCACGAAACAGAGCAATAACAGGTCTGTGATGCCCTTAGATGTCCGGGGCCGCACGCGCGCTACACTGAAGGAAGCAGCGTGTCTTTATCCCTGTCTGAAAAGACTGGGTAACCCGTGGAACTTCTTTCGTGATTGGGATAGGGGCTTGCAATTGTTCCCCTTGAACGAGGAATTCCCAGTAAGCGCGAGTCATAAGCTCGCGTTGATTACGTCCCTGCCCTTTGTACACACCGCCCGTCGCTACTACCGATTGAATGATTTAGTGAGGTCTTCGGACCGATGTCCGGCGCGGCCTTTCGGTTGCGCCGGTCTGTTGGAAAGATGACCAAACTTGATCATTTAGAGGAAGTAAAAGTCGTAACAAGGTTTCCGTAGGTGAACCTGCGGAAGGATCATTAACGGATTGTGAAGGGTGAGCGCCTCAGCTGCGTCTGCGCCCGACACTTTCTGCCGCTGACCCCGTTTGGACGCGGGGTCGGCTTTTCCCCACGGGGCTGCCTGAATGTGGAGCGGCACCCCGTGACAAATTGTTGCGCCCAGCGGACGCCAACACCGCGACCTTGGACGGTCGGCCAGGTGGCGGACGCGGGTACAAACGGCGCAACGCACTCATAGGTCGGCTTTCGACCCGCCACTGCACCGTGGCTCGAAGCGCTCGAAATGCGCGACCCGACCGCTGCGGGACCGCCTAGTACTGTAAACAGGAGCGGCGGAGCGCGAACGGCGAGTCGTGGTTACGTCGGTAGAAGGCGAGGCTGCGCGTTCCCGAAACGCCAGCCGAGTGCCCTCCCGACCGTTCGAGCGTGCAAGAACGAGACCCGACAATCGCGCGGCGACTGCCAAGTACGAGAGGAACGGCACAAGCGTCGGCGGTCGGTCAAGGAACTGGCGATGTGACGGGTCCGCTGTGCACCAGTGCATACCGTCCCGCCGTCCGCGGCAAGCGCCTCCGCGTCCTCGGGTGACGGAGGCTGCCGGTCGGTTCTTGCAGGCGAGGGATCTCGCTGGCACCGGTTCGCGTTGACGCGCGGCCGGTCATGGCACGGCGATGCGACGGCCGAGGTGCGCAGTACTCGATGGAGGAACCGCACGCTCCGATGACCGTCCCGCCCTCCGCGGCGTATGCGTACCGACCGTAATGGTTGCAGCAGCGCCGGCCGGCTTTTGAATTCGCCACACGAAACACGGTGCGAGATCGCGGTTAGGGGAGCGTCGACGTTGCCAGGCGTTTTGCTTGCTGCCGAGGGAAAGGCGGCACGGCCACGTCGCGCTCGTCGCGATTAGCGGGTCTGCGCGCTTTGGGAAGGTGCCGCAACGACTTGCCGAAAGAGGAAGCACGGAAGAACGAGGGACTTGGACGTCCCGACAATTGAACGCACTTGCGGCCAGGCCCTTGCTGGCTTCGTTCTTCCGCCTCGAGTAGGCTCGTACGCGGCTCCGGCGCCGAAAGTGGTCCTTGGCACCGACTTCGGTGGACGTGGGAAGTGCCGCGCAAGTACGGCGCGCCTGGCTCCACCTGTTGGCTAAAGTAGGCAGCCGGATCGGCATTTTGGTGTGCGGTGGCAAACCGTGGATGCGAAAAAAGCTTGTGCGATTTCGTGGAACAAAAAGCGGGGGTCCCCCTTTTTATGCGGAGGAGACCGACCCGCCCGCCGTGGTGAACCGCGACGCCACGGTAAAAACGGGAGAGGCTTGTCGATGGGACCGTGCATCCCGCGCTCCACGGAGGCCGGGAGGCGGCCGCCCGAGGAAATGTGTAGCCGTCGAGGCCCGCATCTGCGTGCACTCTTATCCAAATGGGTGTACCGCAGGCATTTTCTGGTTAGGCGGGCCAATGAGAGCGAGCACACAACGATACCTACGGGTCCGGCTTGGAGAACCGGCTTCGACGCCTCCCGAGTATTTATAGAGGGGTGGACCACGAAAGCACTCGCAAGTAGCGGAAGCGAAACGCCGTCCGAAACACACCGTTTGCTCGATTTGCGGCAGCCGAAAAAGGCGCGGCAGAGTTTTGGAGTCCAAGCGTGCGCTGAAAAGCGCCCTTCTTGGCCACTGTTTGGCCGAGTGCCAGAAACGTTTGGTTTTGACTGTACGGAATTGAACAAACACTTTTTCACGACTCTA